>NW_020291514.1:95371-352058 GCF_003184765.1 Aspergillus aculeatinus CBS 121060
CCCCCCCGCACCCCACGCTGACTCACCCTTCTCCCCACAGAGGTCCAAGCACCGAAGCTGGGTTGGAAGTCAACCTGCAACACCTCAATAGTTCGACATCACTCAAGAAACCACAACAGGCAGCCGCATAATGCTTAAATAACCCCCTTGCGAAGCTTGATCACAATAACTAGTACTGTACAGTTCGACCACCAGTCATATATTCTCATATCACCTCTCATTTTCAGATTCAGTCTTGAGACACAAGTTCAGAAATCCCAAGAGGCTATGCGCATGTTCTAGGAAATGACAGGCACTGCTGGAGGGTTGAGGAAACATCCGGCGGAAGATCTCATACCCGTCGGCAGAACCAGTAGGTGGGCAAAAGAGCTGGTTGAGCTTGAGCTTGAGCTTGCGGAGGGCGGAGGTATAGCGGAACCAACCAAGTTGAACCAACCAACCTCAGGCAATCAACATCAGCAGCTCTTCTCGCCTGCTTTACAATATCCGGATCCATGCTCATGGTATCAACACCACTTCATGAATTCAATATCGTATGACTCAAGTTGAACCCTCATAGTAAGTGAAAGGGAACACAGTCAATAAGAAAGCATTCCCTATTGCCGGTGGTTCTTCCCGAGCCCGCCAACAACAGCCCGAGAAGTTGTTTGATCGGGCAGCCGGTCCGGCGCTAAAACCCATGTAAGCGTGGCCTGACTTGGGGCCCTTCTTCTTTTCGCTTTGCCGATGTTAGGTGGTTTGATGCCGGTTGAGGGTCGGCGGGAAAAAAACCGGACGCCTGGAGTACTCCGGGAGGAGTCAATTAAATTATCTTCTGTAGTCTACAACAGATAAAATCTATCTGATGCTGGCTAAGGTCCCCCGATCTTTTCCTATAAGGCTCCGGGATAAAGTCTTTTCTCCCCTCCTCCGTTTTTCTTCTTTCCCTCCCCTTAGGATTTTATTTTCTTTTATCCGCCTAGCACGTGTATATCGTTGGTTCTATGGAAATAACATCAAAGTTCGATTTTTTTTTCTCATTCACTCTATTCAGAGTGACTTTGTTTTCTTCTTCTTCATGATGCTCTATGGTGATTCCATTCCTTGTTCGCTGCCTATCTATGCTCTATTTACAAATTCTCGCCCAACCCTGCAGTTCGCGAGGATTGGCCTTCGAGATCCGATCTATATCTAACCTTCTAAGCTTCTAGCGCTTCAATGTTCAATATTCCGCAAGTCATGCCATTGATAGTCGTGTCCGGTATAGCCAAAGAATGATGGAGACGATTTACTCGCCCGTGGCCGGACGCCAAGATCGTCCTTGCCAGTGAACGAGAGCGATCGGAATGAAACTGACACCCATGATGAGAGCGGCGCATACTCCAGCGCTGGCGGCAACTCCAACGTGTTCGAACATGGATGGGAACCTGAACAGCCTCGATTAGTACCTTAGCAACAGAAGAATGACCATGGTTGCGACCTACCAAAACGGACCCAAGAAACCCCAGATTTGACGGACGAACGTGATGAAAACTCCGATGCTGGCCGCCTCGGTGTGATAACAGTCTACGGCATAGGTGATGAGGACGGTGGTTACGATCTGGTTGCCACCGGCACAGATGGCAATGCCAATAATAGGCCTGATATTCCAGTGTCCCTCCTTGGACTGCTCGGTGCAAACCAGGAAAACAACGAGGCCCACAATTGAGCAGAGGAAGCCGACATAACTGAGCCACAGGCGATGCTCGGGCTGAGGCTTGCGATGAATCTTCTTTTCGCGCAGTCTCATCCAACGGTCGGACAAGACACCGCCCAGCTGTTCGCCGATGAGGGAGCCAACGATGGGGCCAAGGAACTGGAGACCCAGTTGCTCGGCGTTCAGGTCGAACTTGGTCTGCAGCAAGGCCGGAACCTCAACCGTGGTCATGACGTTACTCAAACAGAAGATCATGGCGTATGCAGCTGCTGGTATGGCAACGCAAGGGTGCGTGAACATGCCCAGCGGTCTAATGAAGTCCCATGGCAACAAAGGTGTGGGGTCGATCCGTCGCAGCTGAACGTACTCTCGCACCCACGCAGGCTTACTGGTGTCATAATCACCCCCGACATACCGCGTTTCCGGGCCGAAGAAGAGGTATAAGACAAATTGACCTCCGTTGATCTAATTGATGCGAAGTTGAATTGTCAGCCATCCGCCAATCATCTCCTTGGGCTTTATGCGAATCACAGAGGAACTTACCATGGCCAAGATCCAATAGATCCATTGGTAACCTATCCGATACGTAACGAATCCAAAGATGAAAGGACCGCTCGGGATTCCCAGAGTGACCAACAGTGTCCAGATCCCCATGTACCGGGCGCGGTCCTTCTTGAATGTTGTCTCCATCACTACAGCACTTCCGATAGCTTCCGTGTCTGTTAGCTTGTCTGGTTTCTCTTATGTCGGAGCGATACTAGCAAGCTTACCCGACGCGGGAGAGATGAAGAACGCTTGCAAGGCACGACAAACTGCAAGAGACGAATAACTCGTGCTTTCAGCACACCCTACATTGCAGATGAGACTGCAAATTAGGGATAGCAAAAAAACTGGACGGCGGCCCCATCGATTCGACAGGGGTTTCCAGACCAAAGGAGCCACGCCTAGGACTGCAATCTGGATGGATGTCATGTAACTGGCATCATTGATAGAAACACCGTACTCGGTCGATATCCTGGACGTCATTTAGTAATCCGGATGTCTTCGGATCGGAGGGATACCTACGTCTCATAGGCGGGAATGATGCCTGCAGCAGCAAAAGTTCCCATGCACGCGTGGAATGCAACTAGAAGAAGGTTGACGATTTTCTGCAGGATAATTATCCCATCAGCCAAGGGTTCACACATAGTCAGAAGCCAGTCAGTTGCGGGATGTTAACCTTCCATGATGGCCAGTTATAGGGATCTGCAGGATCCATGCTAGGCATAGGGTCGAGCTCCAACGTGCCATGGCGTTCGAGCAGGTAATCACGATGGGCTTTGGAGAGACGTGATGCTGCAATATCGGCATACGTTGACGGAATACCGGACTCGGTGCTTTCTACAAAGTCGACATCATCTTTGGCAGGTGTAGGGGGGTCAACAGCCGTGCGAGACGGCTGCATCTCGTGTGACCCGGTCATCTCGATGGGAGACCCTATGTTTAGGGTAAGGGAATCGGTGAACAGTTGATTTGGTGTTGAAGAGTATCGGTCACTGGATTTTTGAGATTGTTGAACAATGGGCGACAGGTATGAAGAGAGTGGAAGGGCGATTTGCTGAGGCCTACAAGGAATGTGCCAGGATTTCACAGGATTATGCGAACAGTCCACGGTACTCCTGTCAGAGGGGAGAAATTCAGGGCGAGGCTCCACGCAGTCTGGGGCTTCGGCCTATCGCTGGGGTCAGCAAATCTCCTCCCCGGGGCAAAGCTAACTGAATGACGAGTCCCGCTTACTACTGGGGCAAGTATTGGGGGATATGCGGAGGGGATTCCACAAAATGGCGAGTCGCAGTAACGGCAATGGGCGACTCGGTCTGTCACCCTCGAAGTGCGGCATAGTTCATTGGCTGGACCGAAGAACTGAGTGTGCTATCAGGTCCAAAGCATAGCCGAGGACCCGAGTCCGGGTTTTCCGGAGAACCCCAAACCCAACTTCACAAGGCCTTTCTCCAGCAAGGGACCCATTAGGTCATACAGGGACGGGATAAGTTCTTTGGAGTGGATGCCGGCCTGAGTGGGAGGAGTCATGGCAAATGTGCTGATTTGCCTTCTGAGCTCGGCTAATGCTTCTTTGGTTCACCTTTCGTTTCCACCGAGAATAAAATACTCCGCATTTATGATCCATTCAGCTTCGACCAGAGGCAGGATCGGGGTCTGCATGACGACGATGGTGGTGGTGATGATGATCATGGCAGTGGTGGCAGACAACAAGTCGATCAAATTGGCCCCGGTAGGTGTGAGTATTTCTGGAAAGAAAGAGAACTTGTGGGGTGTGGTACCTGCGAGTTCGGCCGGAAGAGAACTCCACGCACCTATGCAGCGGCTGTTAGCATGGATGTAAGGGGGGCCGGCCATGCAGTCTCGACCTTTTTTGATTTCCCATCAATCTCGTCCAGGTCAGTCTAGTTATTGACCAGCTAGTGTTCCGTAATTGAATTAGTAATGCCGAAGAGTCATGAGGATGGACTTATCGCAACTTGGGAAGAGATGGAGAAGCGAAGAGTGGAAAGTATGGAGAAGCCAATCTGGAGTCTGGAGTTAGCCGATTACTAGTTTGTACTGTTCGTTTCCATCGGTAAGTGAAGACGGGATTGTTCTTGAAGCAGAGATCCCGAGGTCTGTTAGAATGGCCGCAATACCGTACGGTATCAGAACGGTACTGCACATACTTTACCTCTCCACGTGCCTGGCTCAGTTGGGAAAAGTCCAGGTCAGTTTGCTTGTTTGCCACTTTCTTCGCTCCCTCACTGTCTGCCCCACACTTTTTCCTCTCCGCGCCCCCCCCCGAAGCCTGGATGCTATATTCTTTCTCTCCACGATCGATCATCTTCATCCCTGCTCAAGGCCCTCCTGGTCTCTCGTCGTCATCTTGTTGTTGTGGAAGGCTGGCTCCTTCGACTACCTTAGTTGATTGTTGCTGCCTACTCAATTGTGGGTGCAGATGTGATACAGCATATCTTAACTTAGTTACTCTGCGCTGCCTTGGCTGCTACCAAGCAATCTCTTCCCCTCCCCCCTCCGGCCATTATGCCACAAACCACATCCACCTCCACATCCTCGCCCACTACCACTACACCCACGACCAAGGCCTTGGTATGTCGTGTTTGTGAGAAGGGCTTCTCCAAGGCTGAACACCTGAGGGTATTTCCTCCCCAGGATCTCGTATCTTGAAGGTCTTTTTGTAGTGGAATGACTATAGCTAATTCTAGTATGTAGAGACACGAACGATGTCGTAAGCACCCCTGACTCAAGCTGTACTGGCATACAATAGGTGGCATCATGCGTTCCTATGAACCATTGACCTGCAATATATTCGCTCGTTCATCACACGTGCAGCCTTGTCTTCTTGAGTGTGTGTGCTAACGTCAGAGTTTACAAGATACGGGATCGAAGCCTTTTGTCTGCAAAGAATGCCGACGTCCTTTCGCACGCCAGGATGCTCTTACTCGGCATGAAAAGCTTCACGTCCGTGCTACAAATGCCAAGCAGGCTCAAGTACAACAGTCCGCCGGGCATGTGCCACCGCAGGCGTCGCCTCTGGATGCTCTAGCCTGGGACACCCATCGAACTACCGCACCCGCGGTGGTGTCCTCGTCGACACCCAATAATGCTTGGGAGACAACACAACCGGAGTCACAGCCCGGCCTACAGCATGCAGCCTCCGATCTCGACTTCACACTAATATGGCCTGATTCCGAAAATCTGTTTCAAAGCATCATGGCTTGTGATACGACTGATCAGTGGCAGATGCCACTTGGTGCCCTGCCCTTTCCACCTGTTGTGCAGGATGTAAATGGGATGAACTTTGGTTCGCCAAACTCCTTCGACGACAGAGGTTCATCTATAGGCGCTATCCCGTCAGGTGGTAGCCACCAGGCTGTGCGAGATGTTACAGAAATGGTTACAAGCTCGGTGAGGATATCCGATTCCATTCATTCTTACTCGAAGCTGATCCATTAAATCATGACGGATAGTCATCGAGCGTGACAGCAGCCATCAAAGCGACTTCAATAACATCGGTCTTCCTGGACGAGTGCCTTCACATGTTCTTTGTGCGATTCATACCCACTTTTCCCATTCTGCACCGAGCAACATTTGTCTTCCGGGAATGCACACATCCCTTGCTACTCAACGCTATGGCACTTGGGTCCCTGTACTTAGGCCCCAAGGATTCCGTAGCAAAGGGAGAGGCGCTATGGCGCCTGGCCCATACGGCTATTGCTACTTCTGTAAGCCGTGCTTTTGCCATGACGAAGGAGATCTTGCTCACGAAGCTGTAGTGGCAGTCCTTGATCACACATAGTGGTCCATATGATGCTTGCAAAGGAGTTCAGCTCCTACTCACAGCTCTTTTGGGACAAATATATGGTGCTCTGTCTAAGGTATGTGGCCCAACTGGTTTCTTCAAAGTAATATATGATTGACTAGTTGTTACTAGAATCGAGTGATCCGTACCACAAGCCAGGTCTTTCGCCCGCTCGGTTTCTTCTGGGCAAGACATTGCGGTATGCTAGACTGCGAGCCTTTTTCAATGGAGAGCGTGCCATTCCCCAGCGCACCGAACAGTGAGAAGGAGAATAGGTGGCGGACATGGGCAGCCAGGGAGATTCAACAACGTGCATTACTTGCCTACCACATTCTAGATGGACTGGTTGCGCAGATGTCTGGAGATGGCGCATCCACACGGCACGTGGCCAATCCACTCATTCTGCCCAGCAGTGAAGCTGCTTTCGATGCCAGTAATGTGGATGAGTGGATTGCTACCATGCGAACTCAAAGATCGGAGCAGCCTTCATTCCGACTAGTCTTCCGCTCCCTTTTCCCTCCCATCGGCAGTTTTCGCCCACTGGATTATCAGTTCTCAGCCTTCGCCCTACGGGTCGTTCTGGAAGGGTTGCAGTCTTTGGTCTCAGATTCCGACGAAAGCGATCTGGCGGCTGTCGGTGTTCCTGGCCGCTCTGACGTTCGTAGGGCGCTAGCTCAGGTGCATGAGACCATCACCATGAGCATCCACCTCTCGGCCCCGGAGAGACTCGAGGTCCTCCTCCGCTGGCACACAATCTGCTTGGACACGATGATCAATTCCACCATTCTTTGCAGACACGTTTGCTCTCGCTACGATATCACACAGCATGTCTCCGGCGGCTCTCGGACAATGAGACCTGGGTTCGATATGGTCAAATGGGTCAACACTGAAGATGCTCGTCGCGCATTGCTGCACGCGATTGCGATCCAGGATATTGTCGAGCAGTTGCCAAGGGGACGTGCTCATGTCATTCACATGCCCAGCTCCCTGTTCTCTGCAACGACAATTTACGTTGTTTTCTCGCTCGCCGGGGTGACCAATATCCACCTTCCTCGTACTATTGTCTGGCAAGACGCTTTGCTCTCGAGGGCTGATCTGAACCTTGGATGTGACACCCTTCGCCCCTCGACTGGGTCAGAGACTCGCCGTTTTGTGGAGGAGGGACGAACCGACTCTCCTCCAGGAATGGGGGCGGTGCGCAATTTGCTGTATGAGATGAACTCGTTACAGAAGTTGTTCCGCTGCTTGTTTTCTCAGTGGGGCATCGCTCACGATATGGAGGAGATCATCGATCAATGGATCACTCTTTGCCATTGATTGCCTTTGCCAGTGTGTCCACGACCTCGCGGGCGTCTCCTTCGTTTGATCGCATGAGACCTTTTGGGTCTTCAGCACAGTCAACACAACCTCCCTTGTTTATTTTTAACACTTTCAATTAATCTGGGAGGAAAGCACTCAAAGCAATTCATGCATTCTGGTGTATTCATCGCATCGATGCCTCTTGCGATCAAGAGCCTCTACTGGCACATTCCGTCCACATGGTCCCATTCAGGCCAAGGTACCACGAAAGCTCGAGAATTATGGAGAGTTTGCAAAGAGTACACACTTTGAATATGCTGCAGCGCAGTGCTTCCATATGAACACTCACTACTAGACGTGCGGTGAGAATGCACCTGGGCTCATAATCGACTACCTCACGATTTACCCTATCCCTTCCTTTTAGGTCAAGCGCAAGGCGGGGAAGCAAAACGCAAATCCAACTTTGACCAGACGTCTTACGAAATAATGATGTCACGCTAGCATGTCCGCCTGGGGACTGTGTCGCCCGGTTGATCCTGGCTCTCGTCTTTCCAGCTTTCGCAAAGTAGAATCACTGCTCAGCTGTGGCTTGGTACTTGTTCAGACCAAGTATGATGGGCTTTGTGTCAGATTGGTTGCCTAGCCATGAAGTGTGTATGGTCAACATCAATGGCAATCACTGGCTCTTCAATTTCGCGCGGGGCTGACCGAGAGAAAGGCTCTTCATCGTGCTAGGAGGCCCCGCGTATCTGAGCAGCTGAGCAGCTCTTTATTTTATCTTATTTCTTTATTTCTTTTTTTCAACGTAAGTCTTGTTGGCTTTTCTGTTTGTTCTGATCCATGTCGCAGGAGAAACTGAAATCTATCTTCAGATACCCTGAGACATGCAGCAAGAACCCCAGGGAGGTAGAAGAGATGTTCAGTGAGGGCGGAGGCCAGGGCACACTGAAATCGGGATATTCTTCGAACTTGGACCAAAGATCGAGAAAACCCCGATACCCCGATGAAAACCTTCTTCATGCCAACATTGCTACTCGAACTACAGAACATTGAAAAATCATGCCACCACTCATGGAACCATCACTAGCAAGTCGGATCGGTGAAATTAAGTCCAAGTCCAATTACCTCATTCTGATCAGTCTGTGGGGTAAATATGCATGCTATGCTATATTTGCGACTGAAATCCAAAACAAACGATGCCTAAATTTTGAACCATAACGAAAACATCAAAGATAATCGTAAACGACGCAAAGCCAATGCTCAAGCTGCAAGGAAATGGGTATCTCTAGGCAATTTGATGCTCATGAGAACAGATGAAAGGTAAATGCGATGAACAATGCAAAAGGGTAAACCAACAACATCTAAGACAGAGAGCCACCCATTTGAAATGCAAATTAGGAAATGAGAAAAAAATGTAGCGTGCTGAAACGGTGAATCAAGCTAAGCCAAAGATCAGGTATAGACGTAAAGAAACCTCATATCACTCAATCATCATGAAGGTATATATGTACGAATGTCGTATGTGTGTATCGATATGTCGATCGATTTTAGTTCGTGTTCGTGGCTGCACGTTCTGCAGCAGATGCCTTGTCAATGCGCAACAAGGCCCGGGCAACAGACATGCCCACGTCCTTGAAAAGATCATTAATGATCGACTCGCACGCTCCCGGAAACCCCGGCGGCTTGGTCTCCTGTCGTCCCATACCCGGGGAGATTCGGTCGATGATCTTGCCGAAGGTGAACTCAATACATTCTTCGATCATCTTCATCTTGTGACGGAACACCAGTAACGACTTGTCCACGGATCCACCAAGGGCCGTGTTCAAGGCGGCAGCATTGCCATCGGGATAGGCGCGAAGACGTTGAGCGGGACGGTCGCAGGCGCCCTCATCATCAGCGTCCCGATGTCTCTTGAGAGGATTGTGACCCAGAGAGGACTGGTGGAGAGCCATAGACGATGACCGCGGAGCCATTGCCTGCGAGGGGGAGCTGGTTCTTTCCTCCGCCAAACGCTGGGCAGTTGTTTGACCGAGGCGGTCCCCGACTCCCAAGAGCGACCGGTGCGTTTGCTGCGGGGTGGTATCTCGGCTTAGTGGGCGAGCGAAGGCAGCGAATATATCACCCCGTGTTCGCACTGGAGCGGCAGCGACCTTCGGTTCTTCGCCCCACATCGCCATCTGCTCCATCTCCTCCGGGGGTGGGAGATTCCGGAGCCAGGTATATACCCGGTTCATGGTGACCACCATATCATGTTCGGGGAGGGTAATCCGCGCCGCGGGCTGGGCCGTGGGAGTCTCCTTGTGCACGGGTGCAGCGACCGGAGCAACGGGCTTGGGCTTGGTCCGCACTTCCTCGGCCGGGCGGTTCTCAGTGTACTTGGCCCGGTCAATGTCGCTGATCCAATGGTTCAACAGGCCGAGGACTTCCTTGGGAATGTCGATAGTCGGATGGGGGCGACCTTGTCGGAAGGATTCATAGTAAGCGGAGCGTTTGGCGACGTAGGTGTAGATGCGACGACGACAGGATTGCCAGGAGTAGCGACGGCCGGTCCGCATCTCGAGGGTGTTGGCAATCTTGATCCAGAAACTCTTGGGGTAGGCGTGGGCATCGTAATCATCCATGGAGGCGGCACATAGTTTGACAAGACATACTTGCTCGGGAATGGTGAGTTGTTTGCCGCGACCGGGGTGGGTGGGTTCCATGGGCAGAATGGGTTTGTCGACCGAGGTGGATTGAGAAAGGGACTGCGAGGGCGAATCTTTATTCATGATCAGGGCAGTAGCGGTAGCGGTAGCGGTGATGGTGGTGGTCGTGTTGGTGGTGGTGGTGGTGGTGATAGGGATAGTGATGGGGTCGGGCTTAATGGCGGCCGAGGACTGCGAGGGGTTGATGATAATCTGAGATTGCGGTGTGCTTCTTCCCCATAAGGAGTGATCGGGCCGCACGGGGTTCAGGACCGTAGTTCCGGAATACTCCATTTCGGAGAGATTGATCTGGTAAGATTGATCTCTTCTCAAAAAGACACACACACACACACACACGCACACGCACAATATCCTGGGAGAAGTGAGGGAGGGCAGAATGGCCCCTGATGGGAGGGGAAGGGAAGAAAAGGAGAAGAGGGAGGAGGGAGGGAGAAAGGATGGAGGAGAGAAAGGGAAAGGAAAAGGAAAAAAATAGAGGGAAGGATCAGGAGATTTCCAGTTTGGCCGCCGCCGCTTTCCCCAAACGAAATTACATGAAAATGGAAAACGAATAAACGGAATAAATAAATAATAACTAATTAATGCCTGAAAGCAAAAGCAAAAGCAAAAGCATAGGACTAAAGACACAGAGGCAGAGGCAGAGGCAGAGGCAAAAAGTAGCAAAAGCCGAGCGGCGAAAACCGCGCCGCGTCCGCGTCAGCCCACGTGATCGGCGGTCGGCGGGTTGATTTGATGATTTGATGATTTTCTAATGACTTCGAGGGTCAAGTTGGGTCGAAATCAACCGATCTCTTAATTGACTTACTCATGTCCGGACTTAAGGGAACCGGACAAGCACTCAATCAGAAGGCAGCCTCGCATCTTTTCTTATTATCGAGTGGTATAATTATGAATTATGGACCTAACGGCCTGACCGGTTGTGTTCCGACGCCCCCTCCCCACCTTCAGAAAGCTTCATGCATAAAGAGCCGTCCTACTCCGACTACAGTACTGTACAGTACTGTCTGTACTCTGCCTGCACATACAGTCCACACATCACACATCATATAATCTGTTTGGGATATCCCCATTGTTGTCTCGGCTGAACGCTGGATTGTTGCCTCGCATCGAACTCCTTCTTTATCCACGAACCTCGGCTCGCTAATCAAATCAAATCAAAAAAATCTCTTCTCCGAGATGATCTCCCGCATTTAGTCTTTGCAGCCCAGAACCTGAATCGACTCCCGATTTGCATTCCATGGATCGTGGTTGGGCGCACGGCGGAATTCCGGGAGCATTCAAGAAGGTGTCAATGCCTCAGTGGTCTGGGACTGGTTCTTTCACTTCAGTCTAAGTGTCGTCATTCCAAATTCCATCCATGCTAGTCGCCCATGGCTGGTCCTCCGTCTTTCACGAAGCCGGCGAAACCCCTCCTACAGGTTGTAGGCTTTTGACAGGGTGGTACAAATCCATGCAGAGTCGAAGACACAATGAGCTGCCCCCTCTTCTCCAATACCCCGGACTGGTCGGGGTTCCTATATGAACCACGTTGAATCCATAGTTCGGCTCCAGACAGCCCAGGCGATCGGTTGCTCTTTCCTGAATACACGAACGAGTCCGCACGCCCTCCTGTCTCTGCAGCCGCCAAATCTGCCCCAGTAGCAACAACTTCGTACTTAATACCATTGACACCGGCGATCAAACCAGCTCTCGTTGATTACCAACATGCCACCGCAATCCAAACCTAGTTTGCTGGAGGTAGTGTCATCCGTAGCGCCTGTGACAGGGACGCGAGGTCAGTTTACCGTCACAATCACCCGAGATTGGTGCACTCAACAGTATGTCTGTCCGACTGCTGCTGCTGCTGCTGCGCGCGCGTTTGCGAGCGCCTCAACCTTCCCCACTGAGTTGAGTTGACCCGAGACAGTTCTGTTTTGGGAGGATTCTCCGCGGCGGTCATGTTGTCCGCTGGTCGGAAATTTCTCGAACAGGAGCTGGGCGATGGTCTTTATCCCGACCCCGTGCATGCCTTTGTGCAGTTTCTCCGGGAAGTCCACCCGGGCGAGTGCACCATTACCTGTGCCATCTCACGGACCTCATCTCGACGATGCGTCGTCACGGTTGAGTTGAAACGTGCTGCTGCTGCTGCTGCTGCTTTAAAGGACCAGAGAGAAACCCCGAACACAACAGGATCACCATTACTTATAACCACTACCCTTGGCGTTTTCACTTATGCCGATATCTCCAAAGAGCAAGGCCTCACCCTAGAGCCCCATCCCGCATCAACAAAAGTAGCAGCAGCAGCAGCAGCAGCAGCAATTAGACCACCATTACCCAACCGACAAACAGAATGCACCACCATCGACAACCCCGTTGTCGACGCCACTCCGGTAACCCGCAAGATGCATTGGGTTGCACCCCGCTCCGCCAACGGACTCTGGGGCCATCGTCTCGGGGGACACAATCGCGAAGTATGGCTCTCCTTCCGCGATGGGACCAAATTCTCCGACATTCTACATCTAGCATACCTCTCGGACCTGGTCAGTCTAGTTTCCTCCCGCCCCACCCTTGTCCTTTTCCAACCCCAACTCTTTCCCATACATTGTCACCACAGAAACCCCCTACGTATACATTCTTCAAAAACCTAATGTGAGCAAATCCACAACCCCCCAAAATATAGCCCCTCCATCCCGCAGCAACCCATACCCCCGACTTCTACGCCAAGCACGCCATCTCCACCCTGTGTCTGTCGATCGAGTTCAAGAGACGGCCCGATCCGGCCACGGAATGGGTTCTGACCCGCTCCACCTCGTATCAGATCGCGCGCGGTCGCTACGATGTGAGCCTGCAGATCTATGATGAGTCCGGTGCGCTCCTTGCGTTGAGTCAACATGTGGTTTTCGTCACGGATCTGAAGCCCGTGTGGGTGGGGGGAAGGTTGTGAAGGGTGTGTTATGGCAGGGGGGCAGGGATAAGACAAGGGGGACGACTTTGGGGGAGGGGCGTAACTTTGGTAGGTGGGTAAATATGGCCAGGCTGGTATTTTTAGTATTGATCGAAATGAAACTCTGCTGGATCGTGGTCTTCGAAGCATGAGGATGTTGCAAGTTATTGCAATTCACGTGTCTTTCTTGATGCTGGAATACAGCCGGCCATGGAAGCATGGTCAATAATCCCTTGTGATGTAGGTACCCAGTCACTCTGAACTGGATTGGCAGCACAAAAAAAATACGAATCCGGAATTAGAAGTGTAGCAACCGATCACATTTCTACTAAGGATCTTATTTTACTATGCCAACATTCCTTCCTACTGAAATACTTCAGGTCGATTCGATGATCATACTCCAGATTGGGGCGGGTAGGGCTCAGGGCTCGGGGCTAGGGTTTGCTTGCTTGCTTGCTTGCTCGACTCATGTAAGTTAATGCTAGATACGGAGAGTATATCTGCATATCTTCTACATAAAAACTCACAAGATTGGCTTTCCGAACCATGCATGAGCATATCCGTAGGATGCAATCCTTTACACACATGAACTGGATGAACCTTGAAAAGTCAGTCAGCCGCCGCGGCAAACATGTCTTGTTCTAGACCCATGCACCGATGCATGGAGACAAGCCGCCATATGATCTATCAACTGTCCCCCCCTCGCCCATTGCCAGCTGTAAAGACTGACGCCGGCTCAGCCACACACAAAGTCTTTCTCTCGTCACTTTCTTAATCACTGTACGGGGTGGGGTGGCTGATAGTTTGAACAACATTTCCAGAATAGAAATACAAAACGTGTAGGGGGTAAACAGGGAGAGCCGGAGACAATCCCTCCTAAAGGTTGGAACATCGAAGCGTAAGAACACGAAAACGTAAGATCCTAAACGACATCGCCACCAAGATACGATCCAGACGGGACCGAGTCCAACAGATGATCGAACGCAAAAACATGCCCGTGTAGCCGCTGCTGGATGTCATCCATGGGATGGAAACCGGAAGAGTGATGAAGACCGACACTGGACGACGACGCATGGCCGCCGTGCTCGAAGCCAGAGATGATCGGAAGGTCAGGCACAAGGGCCTTCTGCGCGCGCTTGTCCGACCGGGCGTTGCCATGTCGGGTGGTAGCGAGGGCAGTGTCGCCAGGACCACCGGTGGCAGGAGAGTCCACGATCATGAGGTCGTTGGGCTCCTTGACTGGGGTGATGAGCCCGTAGGGCACTGCTTCGCTACTCTCGCGCTTGAACGTCAGATCCTTCTTGTCCTCTTCCTCGATGCTATCTTCTACAAAGATCGCCTGCACGAGTGAGCCGCCATGGCTGGTAGGGGTACGGGTACTGCTACCGCCCTTCGCGGGCCTGGTCGGCGTCTTCTGCGAGATGGTACGGCCGTCTCTGCGAGCGCGGGACGAAGATGGAGTGGGCTGGCTGGCTTTGGTCACGCCGTTGCGGGGTCCTCGAGGGGTCCGCGGGGTCAAGATGCCGGACGAGCTGTTGCGAGCCCGCAGCTCGGTGAAATTGATGCCTCGCGAATCCAGCTCGCCGCGAAGCTCGTCGGCCATTTTACGCCACTTCCGGAAGCGGCCTTCGATGGAGTCGTAACTTGCGCCCTGCCCGAAAGCTGTTGCCATAGCCTTGTAGTCCAGCTGTAATTGAATCAGTTAGATCGAGCCCGTGGGGTTGCTGATTGTGGAGGCGGGGCACTGTACCTTCAGGCCGGGGTGGGCCACAATCAACGATGCGAGGAGCCGATCGGTCGACTCCGGGGCTTTCCAGTTGACCATCTTGTCACAAGGAAGTGAAGAGCTCTAACAGAGAATGCTTGTGTTTCGAGTCCAAGGAAGCTTGGGATGCAAACGCACTGGGTTGCCAGATCAAACAAGACCGAAGAACAGAGGAAGAAATGTGCAACAGCAGATGGAAGTGTCTGACCACCGAAATGAGAGAGCCCTAATCCTGTATTTATTCACAGTGCAGGACCAAGAATCCAGATGCCCTCCAGTCAGATCACAAGGACGCTAACAGATTCCTCCAGCAACCGAAACGGGGCTGTCAAAAGTCCCTCGAAATTGTACTGTGATTGAGGGGATGAGATAGGTAGAGATCCTTGTCCACTGGCGCTCTCTGTTTGTCGGGGACAGGCGGACAAGGCAGGGGTTGTACGATGCTGTGTCGCAGCGTAAGACTTTCACAATTCGACGTGTAGAATGGAGCTGGCTGAGAAAGGAGAATGATAAGCGCACAGGGTCTGGAACGGGGGCAATGGCGTAGCGTGCTGTACCTTTGTCACAAATCGGATGTATACAAAGTGATCAGTCAAGATGCAGGATCCCGGTCGGAGGAAAGGTTCAAACAGCGGCTGCAGGCAAGTGGATTCCTGCAGCACAAGAGCAAATTCAAGTAGTAACACGTCCTCGAATCCTGTTACATTATCGAGGAAATCGAGAGTGAGAGAACACTGCAGATTGTGATGCAAACAGTGGGGGGTGGGAAGTTGTCGAGGGCAGGCTGAGAGCTGTGAGTGTTACCTGAGCTGCTTACCCACTAAGACAGGTTCTGGTCACTGTTACCTGCGAGGCTGGGATCATTCACTTGAGCCTAGAGGTAGATATCTCCAAAGTTAATAGACTAGAGATTTTCTTCTGGCTCTAAAATTCTTACTATATACTCTTAACCCTTTCTGTTCAACTTAACAACTCCTCAAATCTCTTCTTCTCTACCTTGTCTCTTACTCTTCCAGATTCAAATCTATCATCAAGTCACCTGAAGTCTTTAATTAGTAGAACTTGTACCTTATCAGATAGTACTTACTACAGTCCTCTTTCCATCCTACCTCGCCTACATACGCAAAAATGCGCTGGACTTCCGAAGCTGATCAACTTGTATGTCCTCTTTACTCTCTGTCTCTCTCCATTTGCGATTCCTATTTCCCTCAGACAGCTAACATCGACAAAGCTTCTGCTAAAGATCGTCGAGACACACAACCTGTCCGTGAACTACAGGAAGGTAGCGGAAGCATGGCGTAAGCCCCCTCCCGCCTTCCCCAGCTTGTCTCTACTCGTCCTCAGTCTCCCTGAAAACCTACTCTGCTAACCATGGAATTCTCCCCCTCATACCCAGCCGTTGCCGCAGGAGAACTCCCCCCTACACCTCGAGCCATCAGCGAGAGGCTGGTCAGAATCCGTAATCTGGCAGGCACAACCGCCAGCAGCACCAGCAAAGGAAGCAATCAGGACGACAACAACCCCATCACCCCGACCGCCACCCCTCGCAAGCCCCGCAAGAACAGCGCACCCACTACGCCCAGCTCCACCAAGCGGAAGCGAGAAACTGCTATCAAGGCAGAGTCCATGCCCGCGGACTCCCTCATCAAGAGCGAGGCGGGAGCCGGGCCCTCTCCCATCAAGATAGAAGCTCTGAACCCCTTTGGCATCGACACCCATATGATGGACACCACCCCAACGAAGAAGACCCCTCTCGCTCATACTGGGATGGGTGCGGCGAACCAGCTGTTCGCGGGGCATACCCTGTATCAGACGCATGGAGCCGCGGCTGCTGCCCACGTCGAGCAGGATACCCCGTCCAAGAGAGTGCGTAAGCCGGCTGCTCCGGCGCCGGGGATGGTCAACTGGACGACGCACCACCACTTTGGCAGAGACGAGCAGGAGGTGGATGTTGAGAGCTCGGCCTCGGAGTACTGCCCGGAGAATGAGATGGTTGCTGCGCCTCGCGGTGCCATGATGAACTATGTCTAGATGGCGGGAATTTATCTAGATGGTGACTGGGGGCGGCAGGTTGCGTTTTTTTTTTTTTTTTTTTTCCTTTTTTCCTCCATCTCGAGCTAAGATCAGACTGTTCACAATCATTTGTGTGTATGTACTTTAAGAGGGCGGTTTATCAAGAGTTCTTACGCAATGGGACTTAGTACTGCATTTTCTAGCAATGATGCCACTTTCACAAGAATGAGATACAAGAACTGCAATTACAGCTTGATCATCGAGATTCCACCAGTGCCTATCCCACGTAGAACTAGAACCCCCCAACCTAGAACTGCAATAAATCCCATCTCATATCTTCGACATTCCGAAGCACAACCCAGCTTCGCCATCCCCACAATAAAGTTGCAGCTCAAGAGCCAGATTAAGTACATCACAAAAAGATCAGACCCGAGATCTAGGAAAGCGAATCAGATCGCCTCCTGCATGTAAGCATCCTCAATACTCTGATACACAGGCTGAGATCCATCAGTCGTGTCGGTCGTTGCATGCGGAGCCTCCTCTTCCATCTCTTCAGCCTTGACCTTCTTAGCGCGGCCTCTCTTCTTCGGAGTCACCGGCGCCGCCTCAGCGCTACCATCGGCTTCCACCTTCACCTTGGGAGGTCTTCCTCGCTTCCTCGGCCCAGATGCGGGGGTGCCGTGAGCGGAGGCAGGATCAACGCCGCCGGTGGAATCCCTGGTAGGGGTCGAGGGAAGGGCGGGAGGGCCGTCTGCGGCGGTGGGTCCGGGCCTGGCGCGCTCCCTCAGGTTTCGGAGGCGGTGCTGGATAGCGTAGATAGTACATTCTAGTTTCAGGGTCACAAGGTTTAGTTTTGCTTTGGGGGGCTTCTTCCTCTGGAGGGATCTGAGGTTTTGGGGGGTAGAGAGGACATACCGGGACCCATGAGCTGGGCGATACGGGGATAGTCGAGCTTGGTGTTGATGGTCTGCAAGATGGCTGTAAGTAGCTTTGACGTTGATCGGTTAGCTGTATGGCTGCGAGCAGGAAAGACCAAGAGAGAGAGAGAGAGAGAGAGAGAGAGAGGACAGGCACGTACCTTAGCATCTGCCGCCTCGTTCCATGTCATGGGCATCTTTGCGATGGAGTTTGGGTTTTGGTTTGATAGACTATAGTGTGGCTTGGAGTAATTTGATGTTGATGTAATAGTTCTAGAAAAATTGAAGATGGGATATGTGTTGTTGGGGTAAAAGGTAGAGAGAAAATATTTTGAGGAGACAAGCAGACGAAGAGATAAATACACAAGAGCCGATAGAGAAAATAAAAACTGGAAGCAAAGTGTAAAACATTCTAGGCCGGGGTGTTATTCACTCATAGGCCGAGTACCTGTAGGTGTTACTGCCTAGCAACCAGTGCATTTATAGTAATACTCTACAGAAACTGGATTAGTAAATTCCATGCCGCGAGAACGATTTCCTGGCCTGACCATGACCACACCTGGTTGTGAAGTGAATATGTAGGAAGAGAGACCCTGCTTCTTACTCTTAGGCATAGCAGCAGCTACCTTATTCTCCTTCTAGTTCCCTCGAGATTTTTACCTCCCGGATGAAGTATGCAGTGCACAGGCAGGACAAATCAGATGACTATCGAGGCTAATCAAGTAGCTGTCTTCGGTTGTTCTAGAGTGACTCTTCTAAGTAGAGAGCCTCATCAATAACGGACGCTTCTTGTAGTATATGCTTATGACAATACTACTGTTCATCTTTCTAGAACTAAAAGTTCGACGGTGCCCCAATGTCCCCAGCACTTTCCCTTTCGTGTGTCCAGCAGCTGTACAGATATCAGACCACATCTGAAGTGGCTTCAGAGACGATACAGAATAGTTTGATGATGTATATGATGGCTATTTACTCCAAGTACGTGTGGTTAAGTAGGTGCACTCTTTTACCTCAACATAGAAAGTCGAAACTGCAATCTATGCTCCAGGACTCTGGGTATATCCCCTCAAACTTAATTACATGTCTGGTAATTTGGAATTTCCGATTATTAGTGCCGCTCTGAAACGCACGGTAGATATCACATCCACCAGATCTCGGAGCTAAACGGTGTGTATAGGTTTCTGACCATAAACTGCGACGCTAAAGTACGCCGGGGCGATAAGTCAGCATTAGCCCACCGCACAGGAATGCGCACGACTTACACTTCAAAGTAAGCATGAACATTTGGATCCCGCAGGCCTTTGCGCATTTGGGCCAAGAAAACCTGTACTTCCGCGAAGGTCCACTAAGATATATGGGGATGCCGTCAGCGCCTATCGTTCCATGCGCCAGCTTCATCTCGAGGACTCGAGATGAGATAGACATCGATGAGTATCGAGATTTCGTCACGCACCTTCATTATCCGCGTAAGCAACGCCATAGCCCAGCCCTCAATGCCATGCTCGCAATGAACCAGATTCCATATCCCGAGACTCCTCAGCTTTTTGTCTCTGCTCCACGGACCCACCGGCAACTTGTACCGGTGCTCAACAACATTCTGAAAGCCTGCATCTCGCATATAGCCAGCCGCTAGCTCGGCAATGCGGAAAGTCTTCCCTAGTTTCTCACCGGCCTCGATGAACGTCTTCGACCAGATCGACAACACATGGTCCTCCATTAATGTCTCGTCGTCCGATCGGAATTGTATGGACATCTCGAGTTGATCGAACCATCCTCCAGGACGCAGATGTCTGAGACAATATCAAACAAGTTCTCTCAGATATGGTGGCAGAAAGTATAACAGAACGTAAAGGCTTACCTAAGGGCTTTGTGGTAGAATTGTGGCCAGTCCGCAATTGCTCCGTACAAAGTACGGGTGTGAATCAGATCGAAGTAGTTCGCAGGGTAAATCCAATCCTCCGACGCATCATCAATCACGAATTGCAAGTTAGGGGGGATGAAGCTTGGCTGAATGGGCGACAGATCCGTCCCGATGACTTCGGCAGAGGGATGTTCATCCGCGAAATCACTAATCACAGTACTGGTCAGAATGCCGCGTCTCACCCAGGCTGCCTCGACACGTACATGGCCCAAATACCAGTACCGGTGCCAATGTCAAGTGCTCTCTGGGTACATTGTAAGCACAATACGGGTCGTCTGATAAGGATGATGTCTTTGAAACTAGCTCAACATACCTGAATGCTATTCCCGGTGGGCGCTAAATGTAACCTGCCATCCAGCAATAATGTAAACATGTGGTGGCTGTTGCATGGTGTCAACGCGGGTTAGCGATTTCCCGACTCCTCTACTCACGCGATATCTAGCTGTGTATTCTGTTTATCATCATTCGGGGCCCTGGCAAGATAAGGTCAGGCTCATACAATTAGTGATTGGGATGACATTGGCTGCTGTGCTCACCAATAAGCTCCGTCCTTGTATGCATGGTATCGTCGTCCATTCTCATAGCGATACGATGTTATTTCGGAATCCAATGATGTGGTATCGCTCGCGCTATGGCGTTTTGCGCTCATCAGTCGTGAACTCTCATCGTATCCAAGTAGACAGCTACTTACAGCTCCTCCGCATAGTCTGAAAAGTCGTCATCAAGCCCCTGTTATGAGCTGGGATAAGCGAATGGCTGACGAACACATAAAAGAACGAGATGCTAGGCCTGTAAGTGCCAGCACTCTTGAGCACTCACTGAATCCAAGATACCGTCGTCGTCATGACTTTCTCCTGGGAAGGCAGTTTGGGGAATGCCACTTGGAACGGTAAACGGCAGCGTGCTAGTCTGTACCAAGTCTGCGGCGGGATGTATCTCGTGCATGGAGAGAGGCCATGCCATGGTGAAGCTTGAAAGACGTGGTAGTAGTGGTGGTGGAGCAGGAAGGATCGATGTACCGATAGACAAGTCCAGAGTCTACGCTCTGAATGAGACGAGCACTGATCACCTGGTGAACTCGGGGTCGGCGCCTCCCTTGTGGCGCTTGGTCCGTGATTTTAAGTTAGGAAACCCCCCATCCCTTAAGTTGGTGGATTGGCGGTAGGGATAATGCACCTTGATACATCTAGCCTAGCCTTTAAAGACCCCCCCAATAAAACATGCGCCCCGATGAGGCACATGCGATTGGCCCCATTCCATAAACAAGAAGTGGATATCCCGCGCGTCCCCGGCACGACATGTGGGGAAACCCACCATCATTTGGACAGGAAACAAGCGTTGAACCAGATACGAATGGACTCGACTTGCTCCTAGCAGACAATGCTCTTGAGAGCTAGTGGTCTGGAGTGATAATCATTGGGTAGGCGTGGATGCAAGGCGTTTGTTCGTGTGGGGTGTCTTCTGTTCGTTTCCTGACCGGTGTGGGTTCTCCGAAGCAGTATTCCGTACAGGTAGTAGGGAGTAAGTTAAGCACAGTTGAGGTCCACGGTACTCCGTACTTTTGCCCGGCTACTTTTCTTAGCTCGCCGGTCAGAGCTGCATTTTGATTCGGCGCGGAAAACAAATCCTGAGTTCTCCGCCGGTAGTCAGGCCGATCATATTCCAATCGTAGGATCTAATGCATCATACCTATCAACCACAGCTCGATCTATAAGGTGCTACATTGCCTCATTCCTACTATGCAGTTAGACTACGTTGATCCATGGACCATTTCGGTCTTGCTGACCGCAGACGGCGGGGCGAACAGCACAAAACGGACTACGCTTCACTTGCGCCTTGGGCAAGATTTTCAATCATCAGCTACCTATTTACCAGCGCTTCGTGCTCAGTCGCTACACTTTTATCAAGCGTTCTCCTCCACAAATGCCAATGCGCGTGGGTTCCCCCAGGTATCGCACGGCAGAAAACGCCATGATCCCGCATGCTTGCCGGAAAAGAGGTAGTAAACAAACCATGCCGACAGCGGTGGCATGGTAGGCCACTGATTGCCCCCTTCAAAAGTGATGTCGCGAAGTCCCAGCACCATCGGAGGCACCACATGCTGCAATCGAGAGTGTCAGAGACCTGGTGGAATGAGTAAGGGGCGAAAAGCAGAAGGATGGTAAGTACCTTATCCTGCTTGCCTGCATCGGCCTCGCATTCCTTGTAGACCTTCAACAATGCGTCCCCGTCATACGGTTCCATAGAAAGCAAACTCGAGATTTCATCGCTCAGATGCTGGCGGAAACTGGGTGCCATCTCTTCAATCAGTTGACGGACCACAGACGCCTGGTATTCTGCCGGCTGTGTCTTGCTGCTGTACTCCAGGAGCTTCTTCAACAAAGGCTGGAAGGAGTGATGTTGCTCCACGTTGGTTTCAAGGAAGTTGGGAACACCGATGACTCTTTCAAATCCCGGGAACATCTTCTCCTCTTCGAGGACGTGATGATGCGATACCCAGCCTGCCCACGCGTAGATGAAGAAGAGAAAGTCGGAGACGTCCTGGGGCTTTTGAATGGACGATGCCTGAAGGTAGATGCTGTTCAAGCCTCTCAGCATGCTGTTGTGAGCGAAGGCCATTTCGTTCGCGATGTAGACGGCGGGATGTTCTGACTGCAGGTGCTCATTAGCACGAGACATGTAGCCTGGAAGAAAGGGAAAGAAACTCACAACATTCCGGGTCTTGGAAGGGGTCTCGATCAGGGGCCAGGGCCCGTCGGCCCAAGGACGAGCTGGCTCAGATGTAGTGACCATGGTGCGATCGACAAGAAATCAGTAGTAGGTAGCTTGCTGGCTTGATCGAGCTCGACGGGCAGCCGTACTTATATACACAGTTATAAATAACAGTGATTAGGCTAAAGGTCGAGCAGAAATACTGACCATTTGGAGCTGGACATGCTTCCAGTTCCTGGAAAGTAACCGCGTCGAGCATAATGTAGTGCGGTGGCCCGTGATCACAAGAGGCGCAAGCGGTCAAGCAAGCAGTGGGCGAGCAAATATAATTCAGAGCCATGCATTGGATGGCTCATTTATCGTAAGCTTTGATTAGACTGCGGCAACAGAGCACTCTAGCTTGTCACCGACCGTAAGCCATTTGATAGCACAAGTGTTCTTTGTCCAGCCAACCCTAGCGTGGTCGAGTACTTGCTGGAAGAGTAAGCACTACGATACACTACGTGCGTTTAGATCTGTTGACCCTTGCCAGTCACTATGCCGGCGTGCTCATATCTACGCGGTTCAAGACCAGCTGTCACAACATTAGACGGAGAGCTCCGTGAGTGCGGGTTATCTGAGATTGTCGTATAGGGACAAGAAGCAAGTCTAGACAGTTGACATTCCCAATGAAACCTGCATTGAGCCTCTCCAGCGCGACTGTCTAGGGCAACTAGCACGTGGATTATAACCTATACCCGGCTTGCACGGCCTCGATCACCTGTCGCTCGGTATACGCGAACAAGTCTCTCCACCAATACTTCGGTAACCTCTAGCGTTATCATCGATGTTTTGGGTGCTTTCCTCCAAACCAGGGTATGGCTGAATTCGGCAAGAGGCGTCCTAGAACATCATCGATTCGCGTGGAGCCCAGATTGTGTATGAGGTGACTCTGCGAAGTACTGGCATTATCCATGTCACTCATGTCAGTGGACGAAGTCGCGGCGTCTCTGTTAAGCAATAAGCCAGGATCTCAGGAGGGGGAGCGAATCGCTTCAACTCTGGCGACGTCTTGTGCTCGGGGCTGTTTCAAGAGTAGGTAACACGACTAAGTTATTAGTTATTGTTCATGGTTGATGGCCAGTCGATGACGGATATTCGCCCCTATTTGACATGGACATCCTGGTGAAACAATGCTCGTCGGAAGACAGCCGCTGTATGCGACCATGGGGAGAGGAAGGTATGTTCGCCAATGAACCGAAAGTCGAGAATGGGACAGCTCCCAATTCGAATGTCCCTTAGAAGTGCAAGCACGGTCCGCAACGAGCAAGCTCTTCGCTGACTGGAAAGTGAGGCCATTGTTCACGAGAATATGTACGGAGTAGACAACCAAAGACATAGGGGGAGAAAATCCAGCGAGGGGAAAAGAGGGAGAGGAAAGAGGGAAACTCCCCGCTTTTCCCGAGTCCCCTCCCCACCTTGACCGTCATGGTCTCACATCGCTTGTAACGTCGTTACGGGTCATCTCCTTACTTGCCAACTCACCTGACTTCAGATGGAAGCACCAGCCACCAACTACGCGCCCTGTGAGACTGGCACTCCAACCGTTGACACCCGTCAGCGGCCCCCGAACCTCTCCTATGCCAAGCACTCAGCCCTGCAAGGCGACGGAAGGGAAAGCAAATAACGATAACTACCTTACCATTATTGACAGAAAACAAAACCAAATCAACCACCACCCTTTCATTTCAGGAGGAACGGAAACTCAGCCACCCGACGGGGGGCAGCCTTACGCCACTTTTCCCAGACCACAACTCTCCATCGTACTCAGTGCCAAAGACAGTATGTCATTCTTGGCACAGTCCTTCAGACCAATATCATTGCAATGACTTGTGGGGATTGTGGCTGTTCCGGAATCAAGGAACCCCACTATCGACGGAGTCAGACAGGGACCCGGACCAGGGTCTAGCCATACAATGATTCTCAATCGCTATACCAAGACTTCTGCCTAAACAGCGAATGCCTCCCCATCAACCCGCCTCGATACCCACCGAAACCGGCAGACAGAGAGCAGCAATAACGTCACGTCTCAACTGGCCCTCTGCTTCAGCCCACGCAGGCGCCGAGGGGGGGCCAGAGGATGGGATACCTTTCAGGGTCCATTGCTGCTGAATTGGCCGCCAAGAGGGACTAGGTGCGCGAGTGGGGAGGGGGGCGAGGGAGGGGGGCTGTGGTTGTTGTGAGGATTTTCTACGGTGAAACAATAGTGCTCATGACAGGTGGCCGATACTCATATGAATAGTACCCATTTCTCTTTTTGAGACATGATACTATCTATTGTTATGGGAAAGAAGGCCCGCTGCAGGCAGAAAAAAGCATAGAAGAAAAACAACAATGCAATCCCAGAAAGCGACACACAGCTTTCCATCTGCTTGTTTTTGTTTGTTTGTCTTTCTCGTAAGTGGCTTGATGATTGAATACAGTTTGCTTATGGTTGCATTGCAGCTTCTGATACATGTAGTGTATGCGCATACATCCATCCATCCATCCCTACAACCCACCTGCCCCCACGGAAGATCCAACAGGGCTTCTAGACTAGTAAGTAGCCCGATGTCCACTAAATCGTGCGATAAAGCTAACTAATGAGACCAAGCCAAGTATGGCAGCAACAGTCTTGGATGATGGAGGGGTGGAGGGGAAGGCAAGTAGATCAGCCCCTTTCGCAATTCTTATAACAAGAAAAAGGTATAAGAAGGGTCTCCCCCTCCCCCCCGCCATTACACATTATCATTATCCTCAACCATCAACACACTCATCCTCCCAATCCAAACCCCTGCCTGACAGCTTCTTCCTCTTCCTCCTTCCATCAAAGAATCCCCTCACTTCATTGCCACCATGAGCTTCCACTTGAGCGCCTCGGACGTCCACATTGACGACAACCATATCTTGGTTGCGGTCCTTAGAGATGAGGAGGGCGAGGAGCACGAATCCACACTGGATCTGGATGAGTTCCTGGGAAACAACGAGGGTATGTCTCGCCCATGACGATAGGCTTCCATAAAATCCGACGAATGGTATTCTGACTTCTTTGACTATTTAACCAGGCCGATTCGACTGGGGTGGAAACGGCTTCTCCGGCAGTGCCCGGGATGTGACCTTCTCCATTGAGGGTGGTGGTGAGGTCCCAGTGCTGCGCGCCGAGCTTGCCAACTCGGAGGGCGAGTACTTCCCCGCCGACGTCAACCTGTCCGAGCACATCGAGAACGACAACGGCAAGTTGGTATACCAGTAGGCGATTGAACGCTTGCCTGGGGAGTTGGCCTGAGAGGATCATACCCACAGGGGGCACCTGCATGGGTCCAAGCCAAAGAGGTTAGCTGGGCTAGAAATTTGGCATTTGCTGCTCATCTCTCTACTGGGTAGTTGGAGATACCGTGTGAACCATGTTGTGTCATTCCAGTCTGAATCTATACCAGTGATATTCGAGCGAGTACCACCAGTAGGCAGCTGAATTTCCGAAGAGATGTAAGATAATTAAGGCAACAAGTCAAGTATTGGAATGCAATTAGTATATCCGGTCATTCTCAGTTCCCGACGATTGCCGTTCCGAAAACTTTCCGAAATAATGAAGCCAGACGCCCTGAAATACTCCTACCCGCCATCCATGTATAATATACCCTCTAAGATATAAGCTCATGCAGCAATGCAAATATGACTTCGCCGTGGACCAGTGCGAGCGTTGCAGTCGGAATCAATGAATAAGACGTAAAACGAGTCGGTGCACGATCGTAAGAATCAACTGAAGTAAAGCACGGAGCAATTTGTAAGAAATATGGAAAGGCTCAGCATGATTTTCCTCTACCATGCATGTCTGCTATCGTCAACGTCGATGTCGTTACCATTCCAATCTTCGTCTCCGCTCAATTCATCGTCGAGGAAGTCTTCTTCGTTGAACTGAGTCTCTGTCGGGCGTTGATTGTCTATTCGAATCATGACGACATCGCACAAGCCTTGAGTGAACAGCGGTTCATCGTCGTCTTCACGAGATCTTCGCCTCTTCCCTGTGACAATAGCTTCATCGTCAGAGTACCTTTTTTGAGCAATGCGCGCACTCTTCCGTTTGTTCGGTGTCATAGTGCCGCTGTGTTGAGTATCGGAATTATGGCTGGCGCCTTCATTGATTCTGGCTCCTGCAGAGTCAGAGGCGTTGAGTAGTAGCGAAGTGCGAGGGATTGAGCGAAGGTCGGGATTGGGCGGAGGACTTCGTCGCTGAAAAACTCTTTGTAGCTTGCCTTTCCATTTCTCACGAAAAGTTGCTCGATCTCGCCACCCTATTTTCAGAATTGCGCTTATCACCAAGCGCCTCAAATTCTCCAAGCTAGGAGCGGCATTGAGAAGCGAGCTGAAGAAGACCTCTGCTGTTCTGTCATCCCAGTTTCGCAACTGGAGGAGCTCGATCTCCCGAAGTGTTGATGGCCAGGTCGGAATCTCAGAATGTGAGAGCAGTTCCCGAAAATGAGGCTCAACGTCGTGGTAACTAGACCAATCATGCATGGATATATCCATCCTGAAGACTTCCAGTTGCTCACATGATACGGCCAAGTTGACAATGAAAGACATACTCAAATGACGGTTATGGCTTAGATTCAACTCTCGAAGATGGCGGCCATGCGTCGAAAGAAATGAACTAAAGTTAGTGGTCGTTATCTCATCACAGTTGTTTATTGTGAGAGAGGTGAGGGTTGTGGGAAGGTTGGGCAAAAGGTGATCATTGACAATCGAGCATTCTATGAACTCTAAGCGCCGTAGATTGGGAAGGTCAGCAAGGGCCGCGGCCAAAAGTATCTCTTTTTCTGTGGAGCTCTCGGGCAATTGTTTGCTGTATGGATCATCACACATGACGTGCAGGATTCTCAGGTCCTGCATCAGATGAAATGCGGGTTGAATGTGCATCTGTGACATCAGTTCGAGAAGCTTTTGAGTCTCCATGAAACGGCTGTTCCAGTCCCAGCTACGAAGGCGGATAGGGCTTGACGAGATTGCATCGAAAAGACTGTCCGGGTAAGTCCATTTTGAGCGCTGAATAAGCCACGGGGGAAGGCCGACAACGTAATCATGACTGTGGTAGAGGCGTAGCGTTTTGACTTGAGGAGTCTTCTCCAGCAACTTGGGCAGCTCAAAATAGCCCAGGGTCGACCCACTCTTGTAGAACAGAAGGGCTTCCACATCAACATGCAGCTGTTTTATTTTATTGATATAGTTTGTGGAAAGCTGATCTTGAGGTTTGGCTAGCAAGTGTAGCAAACCGTGAGACTTAGCAGCGGGTATTAGTGGAGGGCAATGGTAGAGAGCGGCCAAGGCAGGCTCATGAAAAGAACGGCATAGTAGAGCGACTTTGACAAGCCACTGCACGGAGCTCTTTCTGCTGGTAGTCCTTTCGTCAATCAGAGGGTATGATGCACGAACAAATATATCGAGGAGTATGTGGTAGGGAAGCGTCTGCCACGGCGGTATAACACCCGAACCAACATATGGAGCAGCCTCTACTTCGAGCTTTCGACGCTTGTTAAGCGGGCGCCCAATTTCCATCCGCCTCTTCTTGAGAGGCCGGTTTGCCTTCGTTGTCTGTGATCTTGTTCTTACGGTTCGTGTGCGGGTAGGCTTAGGTGGTCTGGCGTGATTGCTTCCCTCGGCGAGTGTGAGAGGTGCATGCGCGGGTGCCGCACTGCGAGTCATGGTATCCATGCCTTCGTCGCTGAAATTGTCAAGCTCATCGTCGGTGGTTTCCTCGCGATAGGAGGCCGGCATACGGTTCGAGTCTCGAGGGCGCAGAGAAAGCGACAATCGTTCAGCGCGTTCACGATCCGATTCGGTATCTTCATCAAGCCGATCGTCGGAACTGCTGTCTTCGTGGTAGGACTGGACTTGAGTGCGACTAGATCGGACAGGTCGAGATTGTCTGGAAGGGCGCTGACGAGGAGGGGTGCGAAGCGTGGGGGCCATTCTGGGGCGAGGTTATGACGCTGTCACTGTAATGTAGGAAAGTAAGGTAGAGTAGACTGAGACCGGAGAGGCTAGCACCAGATCACCGGAGAACACATCGATAAGCTGGTCATCCCAGATGAGTCGCAAGTGGTTGGAGAAGGAAATGCAGAAGGGAGTGAGTGTTAAGGAAAGTACCAGGTAGCTGGCGAAGTTGGAGGTCGATGCAGGTGGATGATGTCGCCTGCCTCAGCTCCAAAAGTTCCAGTTCCAGTTCGGATCGAGGCTTCCCTGAACGGGACCGGAAGGGGGGGTGGGTTTATCGATAAGACTGAATGGAGCCTGGAGTATCATGGATTGGTAGACTGGCTACTCCGTAAGTTACTAGTCAAATAGCAATGACGACTTCCGGCCAGACTCAAGAGTGAGCGATTGACGGAAAAGGCGTAGTGCCGGGAAGTGATGGCAGAATGAGGGAATGACTAATACGTACTAACTAAGTTAGTGGTAACTAGTCGATTCTTGTGGCCTGATTGCTCAGGCGACCGGCGGCTAAAATGCTAAGGGGTGCATGTGACAGGGTGTGACTGCGTGACAGGCAATTGAATGTTCAATCATTTCAAATGAATGCAATTGAATGCGAATGGCGGCAGTGAAAGGCACTACTGACTGCACTGGCCCAGGCATGCCCACTGGCCCAGGCATCAATTTCCCCCGCCCTGAGGCCACCACGCTAAGCCTGGAGAGGGATCGAGGGGAGACCCGAAATAGAAACAGTCAGCTCCTCTCAAATTCCTAATCTATCATCGGCCTTCTTTAAAGCGCCGCCGTCGTCCAGCCACCCTCTCTCCTCTTTTTCCCTCTTTCCCTTTCTCTCTTCTCCTTCTTTCTCGTCGGGCGCTTGCGAACAACCATGTTGTTTGATCTTTTCGGTCGCTGTTGCGATGATCCTGCATTGATTGCTCCAATGCCGTGTCGCTAATTTCCATCCATCCATTGCATGTTAAGTTTGTATATACCTAACCTACCTACATACGTACAGCTACCGTACGTTATCAACAATACCACTGCACCTCACTGCACCACCTGCAAACTACCTACCTAGTAGTACCTGCTAGGTACTTCCTCCGGTTTGAGCGAACCTATCACGAGGATCCGATCCCTCCAATCGCGCACTGCAACTATTGGGCTGGCCCCCGAAATACCCGTGCTTTTACAACCGCCGTCTAATAAGACTTGACTTTATATTTTGGCCCGTTCCAGCCCTCGATCTGAGACCTTCCCGCTTCCCTACTATACTTATGCATTCCATCTTGTCTTGTCAGTTCCGTCGCCTTTTCATTGATTTCCAGAATTCAACACCGGTGATTCGGTTTAGACCGTTTACCAACGCCCTATCAGAATGGAAGCTTCGTTTCCAAATGTAATGAACCAGCCGGTTCAACCAGTTCAACCGGTCCAGCCAGACCGGACGGAATTAGGGCCTCCGCCGATGATTATCCAGCAGTACGCCAGGTATCCTGCTCCGGAGCCTGGCTTACATAGCGCATCTTCAATAGGTAGTGCTCGCAGTCAGATTGCCACCTCCAAATCGCCCCCTCTTCACCGCAAAGCTACCCCGCGCAGCTTACAAGCATCGCCAACCGCCCCACGTCCTGGCGTGCCCCCAGCACTAGCACCGGCACAGGTACCAACTCCAGCTCCAGCTCCAGCGCCAGTGCGCCAAGCACCCTCATTGTCTCCTCCCAACTATGACTCTTTGCGCCAGAGGTCTACTCGAGAACAGATGGAATCGGCTGAGACCCGGTCTCTTCCGTCTCGCGACATCACGGACGCAAACATCGACGATGCATACATTATGTTTATCTTCTATTGTAATCCGAATGTCCCTTTGTCGATGGACACCTCGGAGTTACGAAAGACCTTCAGATGTCCACCACGGAGTGATGGAAAGAGCTTCAGTATATTTGCGCTTTACGAACTGATCAAGAAGCTGGATTGTAAAGAGTTAAAGACATGGATTCAGCTGGCTATCGAGCTGGGGGTAGAGCCGCCCTGCATGGAAAAGAAACAAAGCACGCAGAAAGTTCAGCAGTACGCAGTGCGACTTAAGGTCCGTTCCTTGATGATATTTTTGATGCCTTTTTTTTTGTACCAAGAAAAAGTTCGAGCGCTAACTTCCGGTAGCGCTGGATGCGTGCGATGCATGTCGATGCCTTCTTTGAATATTGTCTCGGACACCCTCATCCTTATTACACTCAGCTCCCGCCTAGCGGTATTATAAGCGAGAGCCGGGATGGGGTACCACTCGAAGAAGATCTTGCCTTGCGAGCGCTCGTCCCTCAGTGGAAGCCAAAACGCGGGCGAAAGCGAGCCGAACTCGAGGCGATGGAGAAGGCCGCCAAGCGACCACAACTTGACACATCCATGAACGTGATTCATCCAGGCCCCTTTTCCGGGCAGACCTCGACATTTCCCACCAGCGCTATTCCATTCAGTGCATTTCCTGATGAGATAGAGTCGACTGATCCGTGGATGGGAAATGCGCATACATTTTCAACTGAGGGTCCATCTGTGACTCATGCTCCCCAGCAAAGTCAAGATCTGCGATGGAGGCATATTGACCGCGATGCTTCGCCCAACGGCTATCCTCATTCTGCCATTATCCCCAGAAGTAATCATCAATCGGAAATCTTCATTCAGCCTGCAGAGCCACGCTCAGCAGTGACACCATCCACTGGCGAGAAGACACGCCCCAAACGGCGTCATGGCCCCGCTGTATCATCTGCCTGGCCTAGTAACAATGGGAGCAATGGAAAGACACGGGGCCGACCTCCCAATCGAGGAACAGTGTCAGGCCCGTTTTCTTCCTTCCCAGTGAATCCTGTCCGCTCCGAATCCACCCATCAACCGAACTCCGTAATCCGATCATCTCCTGCCATTGTTCTCGATCAAGAGCACACTAACCGGTTTAGTGACTCACCATACCAGCAATCACCTACACCGTTCAATTTAGGTCCCAAACCGAATAAGCTGCAGCTCCAGGTTCCACAGCATCCTGGAGGACCTGTGCGCCTCGCGACACCGCCCACCTTGGCGGTAAACGGAGTCCATGGCGCCTCTGGCATGATGAAAACCGAGAATAACCAGCGCAACGGGACTCTCGCACCACTTTACGACTATGCTGGCAATGTGGGTGTCACCAATCCCTCTTCTTATGCCAATCGCAACCTTGTGCAACAAACAGAGATTACAGCGGACGACGTTGTACGTGTTCTAGCAGGCGAGCTACTGCGTGGTAGGGTTGTCGGTCGGTCCGCTCCTCTCAGTGCGGAAGAGGGCCGGGGTTTGGCATCATCTGTTGTCTCAAGCCTCACATCCACATACGCGAAGATACCAGGCGGTTCAGCGGTCCTCATGTCCGCGTTGCACCTGGGTCTCGGACACCAATTCGGCTATCCCGGAGTCACCGAAAGTGTGATGACCATCCACATCGAGATGATGCCTTCGGCTTCCTCCACTGCACCAAGCGTTGATGGAACCCCTTCAAATCACGTATATACGATTACTCACGAGTACAAGCACGGGCTACGGTTCTCGACCAAAGTGACATACGGAAACCTTAACATTGGCAAATCGGACAGTAACAAGTTTGAAAGCTCGTTCCGGGCAACGGACGAGCTGGACAATAGTGTTGCGGAGCTGGACAGCATCACCGATGCTGAATTCGACGTGGAAGGCGCGGATGGAAACGTCTCCGAAGCCACGTGGAGGCAAAGGTACCTCAAGCTTCGTGCGCAGATGCAGAAGAAGGAACGGTCTCTCTCTAATTATAAGCGCAAGATCTTAGAGTCTGTAATGGCAGACCTCTAAGCCTGCGTATCCTTAATCATCTTTAGCCCCCAGCAAGGTTTCAACTGTGATACCCTACAACATTATGTGACCTCGACAGGCAACCACTGCCTGTCAGGTCTGTGCTATTTGGATATAACACATCTGCCGCTTATACTCCGGGTACGAAGCCGGAGTGATTCTTTGTTGTTTTTGGGTTCTGTTCATTCGTTTTACTGATACCCTTTGAGCAAACTTACCTTGACATGCGTCTACTTACTATAGAATTTGACTTCTCTACTTTCCAATGCATGCTGTGATTTAACAGCTTCAACCGACTTTATGAATTCATGATATTATCCCGGTAGATAAACCATCAGAAAATCCCATTGCTCTTCAACATATTGCCATCAACCCGGGTTTCACATAAAGAAACGTCGACCAAAGCAAGGCTTGTCATTTACCGTTCACCAAAGGAGCTGATGATCTCGAAAGCCGCGCGTGTAAAACGTCCAATTAGGACAAAGATAGCCCCCCGAAAGATTATCCATCCTCAAATTGAAAAAGAAAAACCTCAATTGAAGCACAGACAGGGTGGAGGTCACCGCAGTCCGAAAACGAATCGCAAAAGACCTGGAGACGACATAGAACCGAACGCCCTGCAAGAGCCTAAATACTCAACCTCCAACCGAGTCTTTAGACTGCTTCACCACAATCATGTTCCCCAAACAGCCACCTACTGGTCACGATCGTCGAAGCCAGCCTGGTCCAAGCCCAGCATCTCTTTGCCAGCCCCAGTCTCCCCTTCTCAGTTTTCGTCTTCCATAAGTATCTCCTCATCAGCATCCTCTTTCTTGATGGTCAAACCATGACCGTCGTCGTTCTCGTCCTCCCCATCTTCCTGCTTGACAGTCTCATCCCCGGAATCACTCATCCCAACCATCCTATGCGATCTAGCCACAGCCATCTCCTTCATGAGCTGGCCTTTTGTCCTCTTCCTCGCCAGCAGGCCACTCGTCTTCCCCTTTCGACCAGATATAGCAGCCGCAGTAGCAGTCGGGCTCTTGCGCTTGCGACCCTTGCCTGCTCCCCCCGTCGCGGCGGCCTCAAGTCCATCGGCTTCGTCTTCATCAACGCCCTCATCGTTGGTAGTTTTCGAGGTAAGATTGCTGCCCCCCGCTGGAGCGATGTTGTTGGCTTTCAGGAGACGCTCGTAGCGTTTTGCGCTGGTTCATTCGTTCGTATATCAGCTCAGCTCTCTCCCTTGGAAGGATGTATCGTGTGATTGATAGCTAATGGAATGGAATGACTTTTGGGGAGGGGGGGCGAGGTGACGGCGAAGAAGGGGGGGGAAGGACTATTTGCATCACTTACGCGGCTCCTTTGGTCACAATGTCGCATTCCTTGGCGACATTGGCGAAATCAATCTATCGTTGTTCGAGGTGGTGGTTTGTTAGTTAGAAATTCCGAGGATCGGACTTGGTCCCTGAATTTGTGTTGCTGGGTCGGGACATAGGGACTGGGAGTTGACGGTGTAGGAGTCGTATCGAAAAGTACCAGATGAATGGGCCCAGAAGTGGCGGGGGGAGGAGGAGGAGGAGGAGGTAGAGGACTTACCTTGCCGCCGCCAGTGGCGTTGCGGATGCAGCTAAGGAGGAACTGCACTTGATCATCCGCGGTGAGGCGAGGCGCTCTCGGTTTCGAGGGTGTGCTTGGGGCCATCTTTCGCTGGGATCGCTCTGGTGTGTATCTCTGTGTGTGTGTCTGTGTGTGATCTTCGAGGTGTATGGTCGTGGTGAAGAGGGGTGGATGATGCCTCGAGGCGCGAAGGTTTTGATAGTGGAGTGGAGATGAGGAATATGTTGAGGGTAGGAGAGTGTAAATTGGTAGGATGAGAAGAGGCGAAGCCGGGGGGAGATCAAGGTAAGATACCTGGGAAGTGAGTGAGAGATCGCAGCAAGAGTGAAGAGAATAGAGCGAGTCCAAACCGACTGGGGGAACCGTGAATGGAGTATCAGCTTGACGTTTATTCACTGGTGGAACACGATCCTGATTTCTAACACAAGGACACAAGAGGCTGGGCCCAGTGCTTTAGAAAACCACTTTTGGACTATCAGTGGAGCAATCTACTGAGCAGAAGAAGGAAGGCGCAATGGCAGTCAACTACATTTTGTGTTGCATGTCCCAGATATCAATCAATCCTCCAATCTGCTATGAAGAGTCTGGTCTGCAGAGGCCAAGAGCATCAGCGTTCCTTCCCCAGGGCCATCAATGTGGATAAATGACAAGAAATGGAAGTCAAAAGACTGCACATAAACCGAAGCCCATCCCCAAAGTTGCTGGAGCAAATCCCTCGAAAGAGTTAACAACACAAGAGAAGAACGGAAGATCCTAGACCCCAGCAACGACGGTCGAACAACCCATCTGTCTATGTATCAAAATCTCATCAGCGCCAAAGCAAGCAGATCCTTCTTGCAAGGCAACGTACCAGTATCGTAGACCGTTCAAGGAACACTTAAACGACCTCGCTTCCAAGGTCAAGCCCGTCTTGGGTCTCAGGCGCAACCACAACCTCCACCTTGGGAGCAGACTTGGCACGGGCAGCAGCGCCCTTCTTGCGACCCTTGGTGTTCGGCTTGGTATCGACATCCGACCCAGCCTGAGCCTCATCGGAGTTGTTCGACTCAGCGGCCCCATCAGCATTGGCCTTGGTTTTCTTTCGGGGGTTGCCCTTCGCAGGCGCCTTGCGTTTGGTCGGGGTGGTCACTTCAAGGCCGGCCTGCCCGTTCTGAGCATCCATGGGTCCGTTGCCTCCAGCCAACGCGCTGTCTATCTTGGTGGGGCTTCCACCTGTCTGGGTGGCTTCGAGCTCAAACCCATAACGCTTGCGCAGGGCGCGGAATCGGTTCGCGGTGGAGGCAACATTGGTATAGCCAAGGGCAGCGGCCACTCTGCTCAAATCGACCTGTATGGAATGCTTAGCGATACGTAGTGAGAGAACGCAAGGAAGAAGAGAACTCGCCTGTCTGTCAGATGTCATGTTCATAACACATTGGACAATGAACTGAGCATCGGGCTGAGGAATTTCATCCTCAGACTTTGCCTGCTTGGCGCCAGGCATGATGATTGAGGTGGAGTAGACTGGGAATTTAGAAGTCAGGTTTTAGATTGGACTGAAGTATTGGGTCTGACACGATAGCTTGTATGGTGGATGGGGAAATTCAAATAGAAGGACTGTTTTGAGGAGGGGATGTGTGCAATCAAAGGAGGACGGTTGCTGGGGAGAGTATGCAAGACAGATAGTGAGGAAATCGTTCTGGTCCTCGCCCTTCTAGCTGGCTGGGAAGACCTGAAGATGAAGATTGGCTTACTCTAGTGAATTGGTTTGAATCAGAGTCGTGTGCTAAGGACTTGTGGTGATAGTGGGAGATATTAGAACTGATAAGGCGGTTGTCGAGGGAGGATTGCAAAGAATGGAAACAGTTCAGAGCAAGGTCAGATGTGAAGAGAGGATCAGTCTCAGTCAAGGTAGGTCTTGATCACATCCAGCAAACCAACTGTCGTAACACGCCCACTACAGAGTACCTCACTTATGTTTTGTGGTTCCAGAAGGATGCGGTTGCTACAGAGAGTAAACAAAAGTGATATTGCCAGTGATATGTGTTACTATTGTAATTCGACTAGAAGAGGAACAAAAGCGCATCAAACATGATGATGACTTGGGCCACGAGCTTCATCGGTTGCAGTCAAACATGATAGCATACAACACGATAGGGACAGCGATAAACCAAATTCCCAGACCCAAACCTACCCTACTCATTTGTAGCATCACCATCCTCTAGCGGCTCCTCCTTGATTTCTTCTTCGATCTCTATATCCTCTCCCACTATCACTTGATCCGGCTGAATCTTAGGCCACCAGAGATTGTTCGGGTACTGAGCTCCGAAGGGCTCGTGGTAGACTGACTCGGGCTGGAATGCAGGTCGAAACTCAGCTTGGAGCCCGGGCTGAGGTGCGGCTGCAGATGGGTACATGACCGGGTTGCCTGAGTTGGTGAACATAGAAGTATACGGCGCAACAGCTGGTGGGATAGTCGACATTGGGAAAGATGTAGTCAGAGGGATATCCACCAGCGATGGGACGTGCTCATCGTAGGGCTCGGGCTTAAACATAGACTCCAGGCAAGGTTCGAAAGTAGCCTCCAGAGGCTCGTGCTTCACCTCAGGTGTAGGAAGGGGAGGGGGGTGGTACGGTAGTCGTGCAGCTGGAAAAGTGGGCGGCATCATAGGAGAGAGCGAAGGACCAGGAGTTGGCATCATCAAGGAGGAAATATGCTCGCCGTAGGGAGCTGCAAATCCCTGGTTCGCCGCTGGCTCGGGCGAAGGGGATGGAAGACTCTTCTGGCCGTTCTCGCTGGACAAACCACCCTTGCTCGACTTGGTGCTGTCTTTCTTAGCACGGGGAGCTCGGGTTGATGGAACGTTGCCCTCCATCTGCTGTCTGAACCGTGAGTATCGCATCCGTGCAGCGTGGCCGTTGGAGATTTCGAGATCGGAGGCAACTAGGTTCCAATCAACCTAGCGAGTTGTCATTAAGATGGAGTATTCCCTTCTGGGCTGAGGTACAAACCGATCTAAGATCCAACTGTTTGAGGATGGCGTACAAGAATTTGGACGCCGGAGTGTCAGTCGGCACGGCCTTGCCACGTTTTGGATTCTGCATGGTGGAGCTTGGAGTAGAGAAGAGATGGGACTTTCTGTGGTATAAGGGTAGTCTTGACACGAAGTATGTAGATGATTCCTAGAAATCTGGAGAAGTGACTGAGAAACCTGCACCTTGATGCACGTAGAAGGATGAAATTTATAATTTATGATCCTGGGTTAGAATTGATCATCAAGATAATCTAGCCACACAGCCGCCATCATACTGCATTACCAACAAAGATTCCGGTCATTCTGAAAGGAAGGCTGCGGAGCCTCTACAGTTCTCCCAACAATAATGCAACTCTGGTAGAGAGCTTCTGCATGTCGGCTAGTGGCATGCTGCAGGTGATCGCAGCCTCATTCGCTGGATTGTTTAAACGTGCATGGAGCATATCAACCCACGTTTAAGCAAAGAAAAACTACAAAGAAAGCGTGTACAAGGACCTTGTTTTTACACCATATCCTTCTTACAGCCTGCGAGTAGGGTTTCACTGTTTCACTAATAGTAGCTGATGATCACGTGGTTCGTTATACCCTGACTGAACACACCTTTGGCCGACGGATAGAGGATAAAGACTGCGACAGCTGGTTCAACAATTCAGATCGACTAGCAGAGCTTGCAAGAGTTGAAAGAGATACCAGATAGCCTCATTCGAAGGATTTTGTCTGTTCCAGACTTAATTGAATTGCCACACAATCGAGCTATTAATGCCACCTTTCATCTGGCCATCTAAAGGGCCAAATTCGAATGCATCAGTAGGTCAATCGAAAGATGATTCTATCCAACAGACTTAATCTGGTCAAAGTTAGCTTGTCTTTGGTCTTATTTGTAGGTGCTACACAGCGAATATAGATCTCCTTGTTATGTAACTCTTTACCTTCCAAACTTGAGCAACGCAGCGTTAAATAGAGCCAGTCATTAGTCGTCAATTTTCAAACATTGCCTTGGCTCTCGAGAAATAGCGAGTATGTCGACGGCCGCAAATTCGTGCTTGGTGGTATGCCAGATAGAAGCTTTCTTAGAATCATGGATTAGGTCGCCTTTCAGGATCAGCTGGAGAAAGACTCATATTCTCCCTTACAATACTCTTGTCCGGAAGTTCAGCCTTAGAGACGAACTCAAAGTCAAACTCTCCAAAAGTACCTAAGTATGCTCATGGGTTCATGTTATAAGCATCAGTGAAATACTAGCTTGGTGCTAATCCATGAAGAATCCCTACTCAAGCGCGGCAACTCTCAAGTCTTTACTACTAGCTAGTCGCTGATATGGCGAGCTAGCAAACAGATTCCTAATCGCTCTCAGCATGCTTCCTTTTGCTTTGCTGTTGAAAGCAAAGTAGTCTTTATCTCACTACCACCCCCATCACAACGCCCAATATCCTCATATGAGTAGATCAGTCTTTGTCTGGCTGAAGGAAGGCCAAGATAAGAACATCATCATCTAGCCAGCTAGTTCAACTGTAAAGTTATTCAGCTATATCCACCACCTACATAGTAAGCTCGGGTATATTTCCGATGAGCGGCATCGACCATGTTTTACACAGCTTTAGTCCACTGTGAAAAAAGGGCAGCAAATGTCGATGACATCGTTCATGCCGACATGAAACGAGGTGAGTCAGGCTAGGCTACGCTGAGAATAAGATTCTGAGTTATTCACTTGTCGATGCGCAAGGGTCAGCAGACCCTGGTTACTGTATGCGCTGCCGCACTAGGCCGGGGCCCTTTGTAATGCGTGTTTCTCTTGGATTATATCACCCCCCTCACTTTCCCCCCTCTCCCCTAACCCCACGCACCCACATCTTCTTAGAAGTTTAATCTAGCTTTCAGTCTCACAATTACTCTTCCCATACTATCACGATGGCGAAAGCTGTTAATAAGGCAAAGAGAGCTTACACTAAGACACGCTCTACCCCGAAGCCAAAGGATAAGGCAAAGAGACTCGCCTGGAGCGAGTCAGCAGAGCTAGACCTGCTCTTAACTATAGCTTATGTCAAGAAGATTAAGCTTAGTGAGGAAGAATGGAAGGAAGTTGGTGACAGGATTGGTGGAAGTTGGAACGCCGCGAGGTGAGTTTCCTGTCTTCCTTGCTTGGAAGATGTCTGCTATGTCTCGCTCTTCCTGTGTCTAACCGGTCATGAAGACAGAGATATGGGACTCGCATGAGTAAGAAGTTTCCTGACTGGAAGCGTCGTTCGAGGGCAGACAAGGAACTACTCACATCCTCTGCCAATCCGCATGGATCTGTCGACGCTGGTGTTCAGCCTGGCGAAGCTGATACCACTATGCACGATCCTGATGACAACAAGGAATGGGATGATTGCACGTCCGAAGGGGGCGATATCGAACCCGGAATTCCTGAAGAACAGGCTCGTGCTGACCAAGCCGAGACTGGACTTGGTCGTGTCTGTTGAGGTAAGTCGTTACTCTGAGCATACCTAGTCACGGCTTCTGACGATATGACAGACAAGTCGTAACATGCATCTAAGTCGATCGATGCCATTCTCTGGTTTTGTGGGAGCATCCTTCGATCGGTCTCTTGCAAATAGCGCGAGCAGACCCATTTTTTCCATTTGATCCAGATCGAATTCTCAACTCCTGAACCGTCTTTGTCGGAACCTGCCACTATTGCCTTACAGTCCGATACTTTTGAGTCTTCATACTCCGCACATTTTCCCTATGTCCACGGTTCTGTTGTCGAATCTGCTTCAGAAATTGTTCATTTGTGGTCGATTTGATCTTCTATGACTGTGATTTTTCTGGGAAGCTAGAATCATATTGCGATGGGAGTAACACCTTGGTATTGTATCTTAACGCAATTTCGCACTGTCCTTTTGTGCCTTGAGCTTGGAGAATGGGGTTTGCAATAGGGAGAGCTGTACTATGATGTCGACAGTGGGTCATGACTAATCCCACGGCAAATCAAGGTCAAGCTGCTCCTCTCAACGCTGGCGAATCTCGTGCAGTACTTATTAGGCTTTTCCAATGTAATCTAAGCTTCTGTATGCCCGGCAGTAAACAATCAAGTAACAGGATGTCGCTCGTTGCGGTAGGCGCATGCTATCTAGACACGATCCTAACGTGGGTGGCTTTGGATTCTCTTCCGGTCAACGGTCCGATCATATCTGACGTCAATGTACCAGGACTCCCCATTACCCTGGAGAAGATGAAAAGCTTCGTGCTTCCAATATCTCTCGCCGGAGAGGGGGCAACTGCCCGAACACGCTTGAGGTTCTGCAGCAATTGGTAGCTCACGGCTCATCGACCGCGCCACTATCATTAAACCTGGTTGCAATCCTGCCCTCCAGGTCATCGGCTGCTTCGCAGCAGATCCGAGCGGCATTCGAACCGCACGTGAACATGGATCACTGCATCTACCGGGACGAGCTAACAGAGCCTGCTTCGAGTTTCATCTTCAAAAGCCAGGCGACGGGGAGCCGGACCATCGTCAACTACAACGAGCTTCCGGAGATGACCGTTGATGAATTTGTCACGATTGCCAACACTTTAGGCCCGACGGTTTCGTGGTTCCATTTCGAGGTTTGCGAACCATCTAGAGGGCTTCTTGCTTGAGACTAATGACATGATCTATAGGGTCGGATTCCGGACGTCACCCTGGCCTGCATCCGCTACCTGCGGCAACATTTCCCCTCGGTCAGAATCAGCGTCGAAGTAGAGAAGCCAGGACGGCCTGGGCTGCAGGAACTCGCGGAGGAAGCCGACGTTGTTTTCTACTCGAAGAGCTGGGCTCAGGTACACATATTCCTGCTTCTCATGTCCCTGCCGGAATCGAGGCTGACAGCTGTAGGGAAATGGGTATAAATCGGCTGAGCAATGTGTTCAAGAACAATCGTCTCTGACAAAAAAGGCGTATGTACAAGATCCATCAGTGTTTCTATGCTTCATTTACTGATCTTTTGACCACCAGCTCTCTTCTATGCTGCACATGGGGTGAACATGGAGCAGTAGCTCTGAGTACCGCGACCAAAGATGTGATTCATCAGCCCGCATACACCGCGCCAGACTTTCGTATCGTGGAGTAAGTGGAAATCAAGTGGCTGAAAGCACCACGGCTACTGGATTAGGCGTATTGCGTCGGTCACTGACTCTGATTAGTACGATTGGTGCTGGCGATAGTTTCAATGCCGGCATGCTGTACGCGCTTCTCTGCCGGCGTGATGAATGGAGTTTGTTGCAAAAGCTAATCTTCGCAAACCGAGTTGCTGGAATGAAGGTATCCCAAGAGGGCTTCTCAGGGCTTCATCGTGCACTGAACTCTGTACGTTGAGATGAATATCTGACTAGCGTGGTATCTGCATCATGGCGCAATTGTTCTGCAAGGCGACAGGGAAATGTTCGAAGCAGTCTTGGACCGGCTATAAGCGTGGGGATTACATGGAGCGAAGCCACAATAATACTACAGAGAGGGGTAGAGATTGCCGATACACAGGGCGATGGATGACATTGAAGCTTGAGTATTGTGCTTTCAGGTTCAAGAGAATAAGCCTGAAATCGACCTCGATTGCACTGAGAAGATGCTAGCTATTTCTCGATTCAGTTGGGAGTAATGATCGCAGTGATAAGATGAAGGAGTGAAGGGTGACAAGAGAATTACCAAGCTCAAGATACGGCTTATTGATTACGGAGCCAAATGATACAATGAAAGAATTCAGAGCACTGCATATGAATGTGAATAGCTTCGCAAGATAGACTAACCAGATAAGGCTTGAGCGGTCCAGAGAGAGTGGATGCAATCACGTGATGTTGATCATCAAAGGCGGTGTAGACCAAAAAATAATTCTGCCCGGTATCTTCTGAATTTTGCGGGTGATCAACAGATTCGGACTTTCACAAACCACAGCATATCGCATTCACCATGGCGTCCGTCTACAAAACTGTTTCAAAGAAAGCCGCCCAGCGCATTGCCCGGGAGCAGGAGCTCGATGAGGAGGATATCGAAATGGAGGAACTCCTTGCTGACGCCGACGATTCGAGCGACAGCGAGGACGACGAGGAAATCACTACTGAAGCGGCGAAGAAGCAGCTTGCTTCTGGGTTCATGCCCAAGACTCGCGTCCTGATGTTGACCTCCAGAGGTGTAACCTATCGGTGTGTTCTTCTACATTTGAATTTGAGAGCTGAGGGACGAGACTTCGATTGCTAACCGATTAATCTCTATCTAGCCACCGACACCTGCTCGCAGACCTTGCCTCTCTTCTCCCCCACACTCACAAGGAAAGCAAACTCGACACGAAAAAGAAGACCGCTGGCTACAACCTCCTCCTGAACTCTCTCGCCGATCTTCACTCTTGCAACGTTATCTTCTTCCTCGAGGCTCGTAAGCAGGGTCAAGATTTGTACCTCTGGCTTGCGCGCCCTCCCAATGGACCTACCATCAAGTTCCACGTCAACAACCTGCACACCATGGCCGAGCTGAATGCCGGGTTCAGCGGAAACTGCTTGAAGGGCGGTCGGGGTCTCGTGGTTTTCGATCGCTCGTTCGACGAGCAGGGTCCGCTCATGAGCTCCCCCGGCAGCGAATACCGGGGTTTGATCAGGGAGATGATCCGCGGTGTCTTCTGCGTTCCCAAGCGTGGCGTGAAGGGTATGAAGCCGTTTGTTGACCGCATCATTGGTGTCTTTGGTGTGGATGGCAAGATCTGGATCCGCGTCTATGAGATTCGGGAGTCTGAGGGCGAGAGCAAGAAGGAGGAGGGCAAGGACGCGAAGCCCGCTCCCAAGAAGAAGGATGGACAGCCGGAGATCTCTCTCGTTGAGATTGGACCTCGCTTTGTCTTGACGCCGATCGTGATCCTGGAGGGCAGCTTTGGCGGCCCTGTCATCTACGAGAACAAGGAATACGTGAGCCCCAACCAGGTCCGCCGTGACATCCGCATTGGCAAGGCCGCCCGCCACGCCAACCGCAGGGATGCGGAGACGGACCGTTTCGCGAAGCGGTCGAATCTGGGATTGGGTGACGGCGAGAAGAAGCCCGGTGCTCTGGACACACGGCACCTGTTCGCATAATCGCTTTTCTGTTTCGCATCGCTTTCTTCTGTTATTTCTACGCCCTATTAGACTCTGATATCCTGAAGGGATGTATATGTATTGATGTGGGGGGGTACATTCATGGTTCTCTTTCAAGGCGTCTGGTGTGACAATAATAAAAGTACTTGACGTTATCGTTCAATTTGCGCTCATTTCGATGACCCCCAATTCATGTCATGGCTTGCCTCTATCTGGCTCTTGTCATTAGTAACCCTTCTGTATATGTGTACTTGCAGTCATTGTGTAGAGAGCTATCATATTGGCTTTTTCGAAAATCACCAAATTGCCCCAGAGATAGGGACTAAGGGAGCGTATACATCATATATGACTTACAAATTTTAGAATGTCGAAAGCTCACTCCCTGCCCCCTTTTGGTATTCATATGTACAAGTGCATTAGGTTTTGAGACAAGGGAGGGTGAAGGGGAAGGCGATTGTGTCAAGTGATCTGACGTCCCGCCTCTCCTTATCGCCTCGCCGGCTTCGCCATCGCCGCGACTACAACTCCTTAACAGACATCATGGCATCTGTTTCACTCCCCAGCCCATCGTGGCTGCTTGGAGCTTGTCCTGTTCCTGACGCTATGGCAACGGTCCCTACTCGTTTTTCATCTGTTTTGGTAATCCCCAGGGGTGGGGTCGCGATCTAGGTCCGAATCTCTATTGCGACAGCGGCCGCAGGGATATTGAGCCTGCAGCGACGACAGCCCTGTCCTTGACAGTGACATTTGTCATTTAATCTTCTACAAACCACTCTCGAAACTCTCTTAGAAATATTACAATAGGTATCAATCTTCCAATGCAGAGATCGGCCTTAATATTCACATGGAGCTGACACCGTATGAAGATAGCCATAGTCCAGAACCATGTCCTTCAATATACTAGCCGCGGAGCTTCTGCTCCATATATTCCGCTCCTGCGAAAGTGTCACCGATGTTATAAACCTTGCCTCCACGTGCCGTCGATTGCACACTGTTTTCCACCGATCCAATAAACTACAGATCCTCTACAATGTCGCGGAGCTCGAGTTTGGCCCGCTAGATGATATCATCCAAATTGTGACTCAGAATACCAGCCAGGCAGCGCACGTGTCGCGCACCGCACCTCTGACCGACCCCCTTCTCCGACAGATCATACATATCGGGTGCGTGGCCCAGAAGTGGGAGGCCATATACCCTCTCAAAAAATGGAAGCTGGATTTCGAGAATCGCCGGACGCTCTCCGACGAGGAGCGATTCCGGCTCCGGCGCGCGATCTACCGTCTGTGGCTGTATCATCGCGCCTTCCACACGCACGACCACAGCCGGTTCACTCGCACCCTGCCCCATATCGTCAGCGAACGCGCGCAGCTGCTGCACAACTGGTCCACCGCCGACTTGGCCGAGATCGAGGATGTGCGCGCGATCATCGGGGATGTCGTGCAGAACCACATCTGCCCCAGCAACGGGACCATCCAGCGTAAATTCAAGAAACGATACCCCGAGAGCACCCACCAGTTGATGTTCAACATTCATCTCAACTACCCGACGGCGGCGGCAGCGGCGCCCGAATATCCCACGGCCCCCCCGAGTTTGTTCGCAAAGCCTTCCGATCCGGTGGCTGAGCGGTACTTCCACACTACTCATCCGAGCAACTTCGAATCTTCGGCCAAGTACAAATCTCGCTTCCGGAACGATTTGTTCCACGATCCCGGGTTTGAAGGGTGGGGGGACGAGATCCCGCACTACTACGTCGTGCAGGACATGATGAAGCTTGATCCGGGTCAGGTGCTGTGGCTGCGGGATCACGCCCTGCTCAAGGAACAGGTCGAGGCCTATGTGCGGGACATGGGCGACTGGTTCCGGGACAATGGGGAGACATTCGGGGACACCCTGGAGTGGGTGATGAAGGAGCGAGGCGAGGATATTGGGGAGTTTCGCGCCGCCATCGCCGATCGTGGGATTGGGGTCGTCTGGGATTAGCAACGGTGCTGTCTGGCTGCCGAATCCATAGACTGGTGTATGTGTCTTGTCATCTACAGTCGAATATATGGCCCCCTGGTAAACGGCTTCCTCGTATGCGGCTTCCCCGAGACAGCACCCTTCCAGCCGAGCCAAGCCAAGCAAAGACCATGTAGCATCTACGCATCCCTGGACCTTCCAGCACGGATCTATCTAGTCCATATATGACACCATAAGGTATTGGCGACCCTTCTCCCAGCCCATAGCCAAAGGGTGAAATCAGTCATAAGAACGCGAAAACATCCAACATCGGCTAATCATCAGCCATCTACTGTACATCAATCCCATATCCCCAACTCTAAACCCCACGCGATACACACGACTTCACTAAAAAAAGAAAAACAAAATCAAGCTCACTACGAAACACAGGGCATCGACTGGTAACACCCGAGGAGGGGGAGTCCACGCGTGCGACTCGACTCGAACACTGCACCGCATTCAACCACCTTAACGGCCAACCCGTCCCGTCCCTCTCTCTCTCTCTCTCTTTTCCCCCTGATCAGCCCACCCTAAGCCGTACGGGGAAATGGCATTCGGCAGAAAAGAGCTGAGGCTGAGCCCGCCTGGAACCGGGGCTAAAATTCCCAAGTGGAGTGGAGTTCAACTTATTGTTGTGTGTGTTCTTTTTTGGGGAGGGTGCGGGTGATTAAAAATGGGGCCGGTTCTGGTTGTTTGGGGGATTACTGTGCGTAGGTAGGAGGAGGCGTCGTGTGTATTTGCTACGGGGGGAGGGATGGCTCTACGTGTACTTCGTATCCTGGATTGATAGCTTGAGTGCTGGAATACCTATGTAGCAGGGTATGCCGTACAAGGCAGGCTGGGATTTGAGTATTATTGAATTGCATACTCAGAAATGCATCCAGCTAACGTACGGAAAATGGAGCAGGAACGGAAATGCCTCGTGGGGCTCCCGCGGTGAGGATGTGGGCCGCTTCGTTCGACCATGGTCTGGGACAACTGGCGAGGCCGGGAAATAAGAGGAACGTAATATAGGCGGGTGGACGCGATGCTGGTGTGAAATTCTCGCCCAGGGTCTCGGTCCTTGGGATGATAGCCTGTTGCAAGGTAGAGAGGACGGACAATGGCTTTCTGTGCTCAAATTTGCTTCCTCTCCTCCCTTGACTCACTAACTTCACATGCTTTGGGAAATCTACACGTCATTGAGGGGGGCAAGCCATATCAGGGCTTCAAAACCTGGTGGGACAGATAACATGCAAGGGGCAGAACGCAAGGAAGATCCACAAGAATATTCAATTTCGTCATCTTTAGAGTATAGAAAGAAAAGCATGAGGTGCAAACCACAGACACAAAAATAGGAAGAGAATAAAAGTCGACGACGTAAAAAGGTGCCAGAAACAAGGTGTCGGGAGTATTGTGATGTCCAGCAAACACCGCCATACCATGTCCATAACCCCAAATGCCATTCCTAACGACGTTCCTCTTGTGTATCATCTCCAGGAGGCTAAGTAACAGACAGAAAGAGAGCTCAAGACCGTTCAATTATCACATCACAAAATAAAATCGTTTCGGTTGGCATGTCACACATTCCCCGATGTCATGGTTTCTTTAACAGCATCCCTGCTTGGTCTCGGAGGTATCCGACTGCTCAATCCTCACCATGTCGCGACGGTCGCCCAGGACGGTCTGGCCCGCGTCACCGCCCTCCAGAGCCTTGCTGGAGACGATACGGTAGATCTCTGCAAAGAGGGTCAGCGTCAAGAAGCAGGCGCATGGATGCGTGGCGAAAGCGTACCTGTGAGGATGTTCTGGAAAGCAAGCTCGACGTTGCTTGCGTCGAGAGCGGACGTTTCAATGAAGGAAAGGTTGTTCTCGCCTGTCGGAATATCATCAGCATACTAGCCCGCTTGACAAAGGAGCATGTCCAGCCCGATGAACAAAGGACATCCACGTACTGGCAAATTGCTTGGCCTCTTCCGTGGGCACAGCGCGCAGGTGTCTCAAATCGCTCTTGTTACCGACCAGCATGATAACGATGTTAGAGTCGGCATGGTCGCGAAGCTCCTTCAACCACCGGTTGACATTGTCGTAGGTTTGGTGCTTGCTGATATCGTAGACGAGCAAGGCACCAACGGCACCACGGTAGTAAGCGGACGTAATGGCACGGTAACGTTCCTGACCAGCAGTATCCCAAATCTGCGCCTTGATCGTCTTCGAATCGACTTGGATGGAGCGGGTTGCGAATTCAACACCGATGGTGGACTTGGAGTCCAGGTTGAACTCGTTGCGAGTAAATCGACTCAAGAGGTTGGACTTTCCAACACCGGAGTCTCCAATGAGGACAACTGTTCAGAGAAACGAAGGAAGCCGTCGCACGTCAGCCGAGATCCTGACACGAACGCGATCTGCTTGGTAGGGAACGGTGACGAGAGGCGACTGCCGGGGAGGGGGGGAGGGATAAGAGTGGCAACTTTACCTTTGAAGAGGAACTGCCAGCGACATTCGTCAATTACAGGTCTGCCAACGAGGGAAGGATTAGATGAAAGGGGTCACTCACATCATACTCGTCGTTAGCCATAATGGGTATTTTGTGAGCTCGCTAAGCTCTGGTACAGGTAAGATTTATAGAACGGGGAGAGTTTTCGATGTGTTTTGGGGTGTGTGGCAGGCGATTCACGGGAAAACCGACAGCAGTTGAATCTCACTTTCTGGAAACGAGGGGCAGCAGTGCTCTGATTAGTACTTCACTACCTAGTCTCTGCAATAATAAAGAGAAGAGGGAAAGAGAGGAACACAGCAGGGTGCGCAGATAAGAGTCTTAAATCCACAAGGCAACAAGAGTAACTTACCGGGAAAGTCTAAGGGGTGGACACCGGGGAAGGGAGATTAGGAGGTTATCCAGACTCTCTCTCTCTCTCTCTCCTGGTTAGTCTCTCTCTCTCTCCGTCCACCTCTTCCTCCCCTACCGATTCCCGACTGGACTGTCGCCTCTTCGGGATTAGTGCCCTTGTCACGTGATCCCATAATCTTTATCGTCCCCAGCAACAAACTTGCGACTCAAAATATCAAGTTGATGCAGTGTGCTGCACGCCGCAGGGGGTTCCCGGAAGTATCTATCTATTTACTCGCCCAATAAAGGGGATCACCTCAACTCGCAGTGTTCAATTTCTCCACAAATACTTATCAGCTACAACTCTTTCCTCCGACTAAGTACGCATTGGTCTGCCATATTAGGAAACCGATCTATATTCCGACCGGTCCCCACAAGAGACTGACTGCCCGTCATTCACCGTGGACTAAACTCTCAGAACCTGACTTAGGAAAGCGTTGCTCAATGTGGCCAGATCCATGTTAGGATCTCACCTCATTTGTTTCAAGTTGGACTGGCAATCACCAGCTCCCATGCACTAGAAACGTTCCAGCGCTGTATTCATTCTGGCCTCACTTTGCAGAAAGTAAAATGGTTCCCCGCCAAGAAGATGATGATGAGGATGACATTTCGCTCACTTCGACGGTTGAGAGTGAGCCAAAATCGGAATATGAAGTCGAGCAAGTCCTAGCTGAGCAGCGTTTCGAGGACGGTGTCCGCTATCTGGTGCAATGGGCTGGCTATCCTCCTGAGAGGAACTCCTGGGAACCTGCCGATGCCTTCAGTGATGGGCAAACAATCCTCGACTGGCGTCGGAAAAAGAACGATATCGCAGCAGGAAAGTGCAAGAGTTTTGATGTAGATGCCTGGCTGCAATACATGGAAGACTTTGAAGAAAGGAGAGAGAACCGCAAGCGCAAACGCGAAGCTAAGAGACGAAGGCTAGGAGCATCAGCTGGGACAAGCAAAGCTGCGCAGAGAACTGATTCACAGCGACCTCTACAGAAACCTTTGGCTCGACGCCATTCCAGCGGTCCAGGAGCACCGGCACAGAGGCGCGTTCACCGGGAAGTACCTCCGGTCTTGTTCGGCGGTGGCAAGCCACCTCAAGCTCACCCGCAGCGTCGGAGCTCTCTCCACGCGAGCACGAGTATGAATTCAGGCAAATGGTTTCCAAATCTATCATCGAAGTATTGGCACCAGAAGGCCAGAACCAAAGAATTAGATCCTGTCCTTGACGGCTTGGACCTGAGACGACCATCAGAGTGGCCTGAAAACCCTCCCATCGGCCCTACTAGAGCCACCGAATGCATTTCAGACATACAACCCGCACCTGTATCTGATTCAGCAGCCTCTGGGTCTTACCGAAATAGGTCTCCTGAAAAGCTGGATGAAAATACTACCCGAGTGATTGAGCCGGGGGAAACGCGCAACGAATCGGGCCATGAACCATTTTCGGGCAGACCACCTCGAGCGAAAAAAATCATGACCCCGTCAGGTCTACGGCTTGTAGGCCTTGGCGAGCTGTTAGTTCGGATCCTATACGGTCCGGATAGAAGGATTATAGGCGCCGCTAGGCTTTGTGGCCTCGGGAATAGGATAAGAGCTCAGCTTCTTAGGCACAAGAGAGGCCACAGCCTTGACATTTGGTTTCAACATGTCTGTACATTGGATCAATACCAAACAATAGCTCCGAATGTGAGTGTCATGTTACGTGTTCTTTGGTCTCAAAGCACCTCAACTCAAGCCCACCTCTCCGTTTTAATCTATAAACCCAACGGCATGCCTTGATAACTGATTTTGATCGAATCCCAGGCAATGGGCAGAGCCTATGATGTTGGTTGGATCGAAGGATATGACGATACCACACCCGATATCCGCCTAATGTCACAAGACCTCAAGCAAGAAAACACTGTGGCTATATACAACTTTGAGGGAGTGGGGCTGGCGTTTCTCGCTTACCCTCCCGATTCACTCGGCTTTCGAGATCTGAGCAATCTACGCAAGGACATCCCCGATGTGTATCTTCACATTCATGTTAGAGAATCCCTGAATTCCATTGAGCAACTTCGCCATAACGCACACGTTCAAAAGTCAAACCCACGATATCCTGAAACCGAGATCACCCGATCGGCCGAGAATTTGAATAGATCCGACCATTTGTCAATCACAGAGGGGTATGAAGAGACCAAAAGGGAGTTTACAAGATCCATGAAAGATCGAACCGTGACAGAGAACGCTTTAAAACGTCACATGTCCCCTGAACAACACGTAGCAGGGGCTACTGTGAACGAGCCCAGCCTACCGAATTTACTCGAAGACATCAATACCGACCCTTCTCTACCAGAACCCGCTGGATTTGAAGCAATGGATATCGATCATGAAGGGCCACCACCGGCTCTTGAACAGAAGAAATCTCTCACTGATGATGAGCTTAATCTGAAGAATGTCTTCAAAAAACAATTCGAAGTGAATTTTGAGACTTTGGTCAAGGTGAATGCAGGGTCGAAAACTCAATTAGCAAAGGTACTATACCTTATGTACCCGGAAGATCCGGTTCATGCCGAAGAGTTTCAGCTGTTGGCCGAGTTCCTCAAACATTACAACCCAGTCATATATTCCAGCCGGTATGAGGGGGACTGGGAGAAGTTTGCGCGGACAGTCTCTAACGGAGTCGTGTTCGTATGTGTCCTCTAGACCTGGTTCGCTTCAACTTCGCTTCTGAGCTGACTGTTCAATAGTTCCACGAGAGCTTTGCGGCCTTCCACACACTTCCATTCCTCAAACAACTCCTTGGAAAATCCTCCGTCGGTTTTTGGAGCGTTTCGTTGGTCAAGCCGCTGCAATTCGCCGACCATCCTTCTCACTTTCAACGCATATTTCCCCACGGCTGCGTCATTTTGATGACCGAGGAATTCATGGTGCGTGAGCAGCATGGCACGATCGTCTTGCTTGCCTGGATGAACGATTGGATGAGGAAGAAGATCCCGGGGTATTGGAAGATGATGTTCCGCCCTGATGTCCTGAACTGGGTTCTCCAGCAACACGAAACCAGTCCACAGGCGGATCAAGAAAAGTGAGTTCCTGCGACCCAGCAACCTGGACTACCCTCTCCCTCCGACAGCAGCATCACGCGAAAGCTAACAATCATTCACCCCTTTCCAAAACCCAGTTGGTTAACCATGTACCGTCTGATCTCGCAACTCTGCGTCCCCTCCGCCTACGACACTGCCTCCGGCCAAATCCTACCAGGCTGCACCGACGAGTACTTCGAAAGCAACGCCATCTCCCCTCCCACGCTCCAGGGCTACGGGTCGCGTACCGAGAAAGACAACCCCGACATCCCCGCCGGCCTGTCGCGCGCGCACCTCGATGCCGACCACCTGGTCGAATTCTTCGCCGGCTGGGCCCTCGTCAATAACCATCTGTACCGCCGATTCGTGGTCGTCACCAGCCCCGGCCTGAAGGTCCCGCGGTGGGCGGAGTGGAACCACATCGAGCTCAAACACGGCGCGAGGGAATTCCTTGAATCCTTCAAGATCGACTACAGATACTATTGGAGCAAGCTGACCGAGAAGCCCGGTTCGCAGGGCGGAGCAAAGGACCACCACAGCCATCAGGCAGCATCGCCTTACACGCCGCGTACTCCGGGCGGCCTTCGTGCGGCGCCCACTGAACACAAAGCTTCGAGGCTCACGCAAACTATGAACTCGGCGTCGGCGCAGTATAACTATCCCGAGCCTTACCAATGAAGCATCGCACACTCTGTTTCGATGCTGAAGCCGATCATGAATGTTATTGGTGGCCACAAGTTTTCGGAAAGCTCCTTTAATCTGAACAGAAAAAACCTGAAAACAGCCCCTTCTCATGCAAGTATTCAAAAAGGCTCATGTTACACATTTCAGCGTGGAGTTGTTTTTGTTACAAAATATACCTGAGGAAGTTAGAACCCTTTGAAGCTTACAAGTCCGTTCCATTCTTCCGTTGAAATATTCTTAAGCATCTGGTGGGTTTCTCGTTTTGAGAACTCCCAAGAAGGGAGGAAACAGTACAAATGATCTCATGATATTCACAAGAGGATGCATATTCGCATATGGGAAATACAAAATAAAGGACTACTCTGAGATAGAAACTGTGCAAACCCAGCTACCCCAGCGCCAAACGAACCAAACAGAAAAGGCCAATCGCTGCATGTGGAAAGCTACACGGAGAGGGAGATAGGGATAGAAGATGGAAATAACGAGGATGTGAGCGGACCAAGGATCATCAGCCTCTCCTCAGAAGCCAGCTGCTCGGTTACGGTATTCCTTGAAGTTCGAGATTGCATGCATCTCAGGCGAAGTCTGCGGCTTGGGCTGTTTGTCCTTGGTCTTGGCTTTCTTCTCGCGCCGCAGCCTCTCCTCCCATTTACTTTCCTCGGCGGCGATGAGAGAATGGAAGCGCCCGCCTTGCCCGCGGGACAGATAGATCGGCTTCTCCTTGCGCTCCGCCACGGATTCGGTGACCAGCACGAATTTGACGCTGGAGCCCGGGGTTTCGAACATCGCGTCGCTGAGGATCGTCTCGAGCTCGGTTCGGAGAGCGCGGGCGCCTGTTCCCATGTTGAATGCGTTGGCGGCGATCTTGTGCAACGCGGGCGTTGTGAAGCGGAGCTCGATGCCGGAAAGAGAGAAGAGGGTCGTGTACTGGGCGAGTAGGGAGTTGCGAGGTTCGGTGAGAATGCGGACGAGTAACGGGACCGTCAGCGCTGATAGTGCAGCTGTGACCGGAACCCGACCCACTAACTCCGGGATGAACCCGTAATTCTGCAAGTCTGTTGGGTTCAATAGGTCTAGGGCGTTGAAATAGGCTGGCTCGCCGTTGGGTGATGCGGATGCGGCGGAGTTGAAAAAGGGGAGGTGTTTTTGGTAGAGTGCTTCCTCTTCGGAGCCAGGGAGAATGGGAACCGGCTGGTTATTATTCGCCGAGCCTGATTCCCTTGCACGCTCGGAGGAGCCTGACTGCGCCCGAACCGGCTGACCGAAGCCGATTGAGCCACGGGCTATCCTATCCATGACGACCTTGTGCAAGCCGACAAAAGCACCGGAGAAGATGAAGAGGATGTTATCGGTACGCACATTGTAGACCTCTCCCTTCTGCGGACCATGTCCCCCTCCAGGTGGGGTGAACGGGGAGTTGCCTAAAGGGCTGTTCGACGGATATGTGTTCGGGGTGTTGTTGACGCGAGGCGCGCTCCTCTCCTGCTTCGCTTGGACCTGGACGGTTGTACCCTCGATAAGCTTCAGAAGAGCTTGCTGTACTCCTTCGCCACTGACATCTTTGCCGTGGCTGATCTTCGTGGCTGCAAGCTTGTCCACCTCGTCCAGGACAATTATGCCTCGTTCGGCCTGCTCCACATCGTAATTCGCCGCGGCCAACAGCCGGTGAACGCAGACATCCGCATCTTCGCCGATGTAGCCGGCCTGGGTGAACGGAGTGCAATCGGAGATGCTGAATGGGACCGACAAGATCCTTGCTAATGTCTTCGCCATCAACGTTTTGCCAACACCCGATGGTCCCAGGAGTAGAATATTCGACTTCTCTAGCTGCAGTGGCGACGAGTCTGGCGAGTCTTCGAGTTCAACCGGGGCCGTCGTGGGCGCAAGTAGATCCGCGTTCGGAGGGAGAGGGACGGTTCGTTGTTGACCTGGAAATTCATCTGTATGCAAGTTAGAGTCTATCGAAAGACCAAGATTCTTGGCTCGTAAAGTGACTGCGGATGTCTTACCCTCGACCGGGTGGCGCTCGAGTGCCTCCCTGCGTGCGCGCTTGGCCAGTGACTCTGCGTTTTCCTCTTCTCGCCTTTGCAGCTCTTGCACTCGTTGGTAATGATTGAACACAGCAACGCTCAATATTCTCTTGGCACGATCTTGTCCCACTACAAACTGATCTAGATACTGTTTCAAGGATCTCGGCGTGACCCGCGGGGCCCCGAAGGCCGGAGTAGACCCGAGAGGCCCAGCTGTTGGCAACCCTGCTTCATAACTTCCAGTCCATGGCTGACTGGTGAAGTCCGATCGATCGAATTGAGAAAGTGTGGGATATGTTGCTGAAGAATTTGTGAACCCACGACCATTGCCTTGGTATTGCGAGTTCGGCGCATGCCGATAGCGGAGGACAGAGTAGCGGTGCACCCTAGGGGAACCGCACGCCCGAAGAGGCGACCGCAGCATGACCGTGAGAATGGGACAAGTACAGACGATGCTCTAATCTAATCCTCTCCAGATGGAAATTATAAGGTTTGAATAGAGGAGATGGGAGAAGAAGCCTGGAAAGGTAGGACAGGAGCTCTCGGAGACGTCGCTTCCGATGGTGGCTGATAAGACACAATCAACCCGACCGATAGCTTTCCCCGCAGCACGTGATGCTTATCAACCGATGCTATCCGCAGATGACGTGGTCTGGATTGTACGGACTGAATAGGGTCTGGATTTTGTTGATATCAAGCGATGTCTGCCAACGTAAGACTTTTTTAGTCTGACTGCCTTAGATGCTGAATTGGGCTACGGATACGCCAGACCAGGCGACAATAGAATCCTCCCGTCATATTCCGGACCGGAACGAGTGAATCAACAATACAAAAGTATTTTGGATATGCATAGAAAACCTCTGATTCCTTGATCAGTTATATGGGCAAATCGCAGTCATGTAAATTTTTTGAGTCATTTGACAAGGGATTTCAAGCACACAAACAAGTTGCAGCATGATTTCAATCGTCCTGCGCCCGTATCTTCATGCTCAGTGAACGATGGAGATGCGCCGAGCTGATATGTAAACACAACATTCAATGCCTGAGCATGCGTGTGTCTCTTACTTGGCAAGTCGCAGTGCACGAGCTCCGATGTGAAGTTTGTGGCCGTGGCTGCTCAAACGTCTACATCATTTCGATGCAGACCCTATGGGTGACTTTGAGCAAGATGAGCCAAGAAGAATCATCACGATTGGGGCATAAAATTGCATCTGGAGATCCCTTCACCGAGTAGCTCTCGAATGAATGCTCGCTTTATTCCAAGCAAAGCAGATTCTCTGACCCAGCTGCTACCGAGACGCCTGCGCCTCCAATGTCTCCCTCCATCTCATTGATTCGTCTTGAAGGCAGGTTGTTGTTCCATTGTCTGGGATATGAAGTTTCGCAATGCTGCCCATCGACTGGTTCCTGCATTGGCGTCGGGGGTCGCATCGGCATTCGACGAAGCAGCCGTCTCCATGCTTGACAGCTGTGCCATGTTCATTGCGAATCTGTCTCGTTCGACCTTCTCTAGCTTCTCTTTGCGCTTCTGAGCACCCTTCTTATGTTTCATAGTCTTCTGCTTGATGATGTTCACCTGGTTGCTCGAATTGTTCAAGTCTTCCTCGGCTTCGGGTAGGGCATCCGCCAGGGAGTCCAGATTTGTGACGAGTTTTTTCGAGGCACGTCGCCGTTTGTGGTTCTTATTCGAGCTCTTCTCAATCTTTGAAACGAAGCTGGCATGCTTGATCAAGCGTTTGTCTTTCTTAGTCGTGCGAAATTCATCGAAGAGACTCGAGTTTGTAGGAAAGGTGCCACTCCCGCTGGCGGGCTTCTTGACGGCATCCTGTTTCTTTGCCGGTCTGATGGGGGCCTAGAATGATAATTCGACCTGTCAGGGGGAAGTTCTGCAGCGAATAGTGGAGTAGAATCGACTGACCATGGCTGTGCAGTTTATTCTCTCTTACTGAACTGGAACAGAGGGGGAAAGAGTTCAGTCGCATGTGCTCGTGATTATTAGGTATAATTGATAATAAATTGTTGAAACTGCCGACTATTTTTTGGAATTAAGCCTCTTGTGGAATAGTGCAACAAATTGTTCGAGCCCCTGCGTTCACCGCCCGGGTTGTTGTCAGTCTCCGACTTTCTCCCCCGAATCGGAAGAGCCGTAAAAGGCCTCGGACTTCATTGGCACATGATTAGCGTGGCTCCTTCTAGGCTGGTCGGTCGGAGGCAAATCCTCTCGGTCAGATTCTGTCCAACAAGCCTGTTTCTCGTTGGTTGAACAACCTGATACAGATCTCTCACCGGTGGGGAAGTTCTTACACTACTGCTAACACTGCTAAACCAAAACTGGGTTGATGTTGTACAGAAAATCCCAGGGAATGTTTTGATCGTCATCTTTCCATCAGTATTTTCCCTCAAGCCTCCGAGGTCCTTTGTATCTTCAATTGGGAAGGAGGAGATCCACTATTACGGCTATCGAACCCGTCCCTTTATCTTGCTCTTACATCAGGGAGCCACACTGCCACCCACCACACTTCGGCAGACCAACTTCACTGATCTCATTTGTGACCTTTGCATGTGGATGCAGTCTCCAGTCCGCCTTATATCACGCCGCTGGTCTCGTCCACCTTGCTGGAAGACACTTGTGATTCTACCTCGGCCCCAAACACCCCAGCGCCTCCTTCCTACTTTATTACCTCCGAGGGCCTCGCCGCTTTCTGCCCCTTCAAGAAACTTTAATCCCTCATTTTCCCACCCCGTTCGGCACTTCTCCTACACACATTCTCGACAGTCTAGTGATTTTCTAGACAGTCACACGACAATGGGCTCTCTCGGACCTTATCAGCGCAAGCACCGGGTTGCTGTGATCGGCTCAGGAAACTGGTATGTACACTTGGACGCGCTCTCGCTTTAACAAGAGTAAGTAGGGGTTACTGGGTGCTAACAAGGCGAAAGGGGTACCGCTATCGCCAAAATCGTCGCCGAAAACACTGCCAGCAACCCTGCCATCTTCGAGAAAGATGTTCAGATGTGGGTTTTTGAGGAGAAGGTCGAAATCGCCAAGGACTCACGCCACTACAACGCCTCCTCTCCATTGTGCCAAGGGCCACAGAACCTGACGGACATCATCAACACCGTTCACGAGAACGTGAAATACCTCCCCGGAATCACTCTGCCGGAGAACTTGCACGCTAATCCATCTGTGGTGGATGCTGTCAAGGACAGCACGATCCTTGTCTTTAACCTCCCTCATCAATTTATCATCAAGACTTGTGAACAGATTAAGGGCAAGATTGTGCCGTATGCGCGGGGTATATCCTGCATCAAGGGCGTGGATGTGAACGAGGAAGGAATCAGCCTCTTCTCGGAAACGATTGGCAAAATCCTGGGGATCTATTGCGGTGCTCTTTCTGGTGCCAACATCGCCAGTGAAGTCGCGCAAGAGAAATGGTCCGAGTCCAGCATTGCCTACGATCCCCCACACCTGGATTCCAAGGCTCCTTCGCCCAACCGCTCTCCCTCCGCGTCTTCTGAGAACCTTGTTCACTTCGAACACAAGGATGTATCTGGCCAGCTTTCCCAGGTGAAGCTGCAGGCTCTACCATCCGAGTTCCCTCCAGTCGATCATGCTGTTCTCAAGTCCCTGTTCCATCGTCCTTACTTCCATATTCGTGTAGTGAATGACGTTGCTGGAGTCTCCCTTGGTGGTGCTCTGAAGAATGTCGTCGCGGTCGCTGCCGGCTGGGTAGTCGGCATGGGATGGGGCGACAATGCCAAGGCTGCCATCATGCGAGTTGGACTTCTTGAGATGGTCAAGTTCGGAGAGAAGTTCTTTGGCGCGACCATCGAGACTCGGACTTTCACTGAGGAGAGTGCAGGCGTTGCCGATCTGATTACCAGTTGCAGCGGTGGCCGTAACTTCCGTTGCGCAAAGCTCAGTGTGGAAAGGAAGCAGTCAATTGAAGAGGTCGAAGAGACTGAGCTGAACGGCCAAAAGCTTCAGGGCACTTTGACTGCAATTGAAGTGAACAACTTCCTGAAGAAGCAGGGCATGGAGGATGAATTCCCCTTGCTGACTGCTGTTTACCGTAAGTCACCTCTCCTAAGTTTTGACCCTTAACACCCCCAGACAACTAACTAACCTTTGGTAGGTGTTCTCACGGGAGCTATGTCGGTGGAAGATATTCCATCATTCATCGAGCGGTAAATGAGACCTGATGACATGTCCCTTTGGCTATGTTCTTGTTGTTAATTCATTGGGAAATGTTTCTTTCAATCTTATAACAGAAAGCCGATTACTCCAACATACACGGAAACGGACGAAGCGACGAGCGTTGGCGCAAACCAGGCTATCTTCAGCGCGCGGTTGTAAAGACGGAAGGACACAACGCACATACGACATACCCCTTCTTGCTCTCTTTTCTCTCCAGCCACTACGTTCTAAAATGGGGTTATATCCTTTGTTTACTTTCTGACCTGTTGTTGAACTTCTCACCGTTATTTTTCCATGCACATAGATAGATGACCATAGACCTTTATGACACTGGCTTGTTCTATACTATATTTACCGCAATTCGGGCTACGATGCTTCCTAACACAACTAAATATGACTGGAAATGGAACACAAGACAGAGTACTGTACTGCACAATACTTTTGTACTACAGTCTGCCAATATGGAGTTGGGAGATTCCGGTGATGACGGAGTCCGGAGTTAGTATCCATCGTATCCATCATACCACGAAGGCCGGGCCTAGACTAGGTATTTTTTTTTACCCGCTCCCGCGCTTCCCCGCTAAGCTACAGCCAGCCAGCCAGCTTGCCAACAACAACAAACGGTGGCCCATGATCATGATGTCAGGGTTCCCGCGCGGGGAGGAAGAGTCAGCCACGGGGGTTGGGTTCAGGCGCAATCCAGGAACATGAGAGAAACTTGGTCAGGCCTGGATGCGTCTCCAATCATTCTCTTCTCTCCTAGATTGCTAGATTGATTTAAATACCCCCTCGAGGCCCACTGCTCGTGCGCGACTGCCCTCGACTGCTCCGACTCCTCATCTTGCAATTGATTTCCCCCCATTTGTTCCCTTTCCTTACTCTACCTACCCCATCCTTTCCACCTAGTGACATCGGTGGCTCCAGCAGGCGCGTTTCTCCTCTCACCACGGTCTTTACCACAGCAACGCTCTTGTCCGACCGTGATCATACAAGGTCAATCGGAGTTCGCATATATCTGCTTAGGACCACACTATGTCTTCTCCCCGGCAGGTCTATCTGCTGCCTCTCAAGGATGATGGCTCTCCAGACGTTCCGGGAGGCTACATCTATCTCCCCGCACCCTCCGACCCGTCCTACCTTCTCCGCTTCGTGATCGAGGGGACAAGCTCGATTTGCAGGGAAGGTCAATTGTGGGTAAACATCCCAGAAGATGGCCACCCATTTGATCGGTCTGCTTTCCGCAGCTTCAGGTAGGAAGACGATTGAATATCTTTTGCGTTGGTGACAGTCCAATTGTTGAGACCATGGGTAGACTCTCTCCGGACTTCAACAAGAATATTCAAATCGACGTTCCCATCACCTCTCCCGGCTCTTTTGCCTTCTACGTGACCTTCTCTCCGCTTCCTGAGTTCTCGGTTTCTCAGACTGCAACTCCGGAGCCGACAAGAACCCCAACTTACTACATTGACGTCTCGCCCAAACTGACCCTCCGCGGTCGCGATCTGCCACTCAATGCTCTTTCCATTTACTCGGTCATCTCCAAGTTCTTGGGGAAATATCCTACAGATTGGGATAAGCATCTTAACGGTATTAGCCAGCGCAACTACAACATGATCCATTTTACGCCTCTGATGAAACGCGGAGACTCCAACTCGCCGTACAGTATATTTGACCAGTTGCAGTTTGATGATGCTGTGTTTCCCAACGGGGAGGCAGACGTCGCTAACCTGGTCACGAAGATGGAAGAGAAACACGGTCTCTTATCCCTGACGGATGTTGTATGGAATCACACCGCCAACAATAGCAAATGGCTTGAGGAACATCCAGAAGCTGGCTACAGCGTTCAGACTGCACCATGGCTGGAATCTGCCTTGGAGCTGGACAATGCCTTGTTGAAGTTCGGAGAAAACCTTGCTTCTCTCGGGTTGCCGACTGACTTCAAATCAGTGGACGATCTTGTCGCCGTCATGAATGCAGTTCGTGAGCATGTCATTCACAAACTCAAGCTATGGGAGTTCTACGTCGTCAACGTTGCTGCGGATACACAGAAGGTCATTCAGCAATGGCAAACTTCCAAGAGCATCGACATAACGAGCGATGAGTGGTCGCATCACAAGCTGAAGGATTTCGGCAGTTGGACTCTGGAAGAACAAGCGATCTTCGTCCGTGAAAAAGCTATTCCGACATCCAAGCAACTTCTTGGCCGGTACAGCAGAGCGATTGAGCCGAAGTTTGGAGCAGCGATACTGACTGCACTGCTCGGTCCCTCGGATGCTGCGAATTCTGATACCACTGCGGCCGAGAAAGCTATCTCAAAACTCCTCGATGAGGTAAATCTTCCTTTCTACAAGGAATACGATGCGGATATTGCGGAGATCATGAATCAGCTCTTCAATCGGATCAAATACCTTCGGATCGACAGTCATGGACCTAAGCTTGGCCCAGTCACGGAGCAAAGCCCACTTATCGAGACGTACTTTACGAGGCTGCCGTTGAATGGTACCACTAAGAAGCACGATAGCAAGGCTCTGGCTCTCGTCAATAACGGCTGGATTTGGAACGCTGACGCGCTGCGGGACAATGCTGGGCCTTTTTCCAAATCGTATCTCCGTCGAGAGGTCATTGTTTGGGGTGACTGTGTGAAATTGAGATATGGCTCCTCTCCTGAAGATAATCCCTTCCTCTGGGAATTCATGACCAAATATACCCGACTCATGGCTAAATATTTCTCGGGTTTCCGCATTGATAATTGCCATTCTACGCCGTTGGTAGTGGCAGAATATCTTCTGGATGAGGCACGAAAAGTTCGGCCCAACCTCACAGTGTTTGCAGAACTGTTTACTGGCTCAGAAGAGGCGGATTACATCTTCGTCAAGCGACTTGGTATCAACGCTCTCATTCGCGAGGCAATGCAAGCCTGGAGCACCGGAGAGCTTAGCCGACTTGTGCACCGCCATGGAGGCCGTCCAATTGGAAGCTTTGGGGTTGATGTTCCTGCGTCCGGAAGTAGTCATGCTATAGCTTCATCCGGGATCGACGGTGGGAAGAAGAAGGTTTCTCACATTCGCCCCAATCCTGTGCAAGCTCTTTTCATGGATTGTACTCATGACAACGAAATGCCGGCCCAGAAGAGGACTGCGATAGACACGCTTCCCAATGCAGCTCTAGTAGCTATGTGCGCCTCGGCCATCGGAAGCGTCATCGGATACGATGAAATCTACCCCAAACTTGTCGACCTTGTTCATGAGACTCGTCTGTACTCATCAAAGTTCTCAGAGTCCTCCAAGGTTGATTTGAACTCGCTCGAAGGAGGTATCGGTGGCATCAAGAAACTCCTCAACGAACTACATACTGTCATGGGTTCAGAGGGCTATGACGAGACTCACATTCATCACGATGGAGAGTACATCACGGTTCACAGGGTGCATCCGAAAACGCGGAAGGGAGTTTTCCTGATCGCCCACACAGCGTTTCCAGGGCAAGATAGTAAAGCGATACTGGCACCCACCCGCCTGGTCGGTACTCGAGCAAAGCATATTGGCACGTGGCGGCTGGAGGTTGACTCGAGTGAGAGTACTAGGAAGGAAGTGTCAGAGGACAAGTCCTACCTACGGGGCTTACCCAGCCAAGTTTATGCTATCGAAGGCACAAAGGCCGAACAAGACGGCAATGACACAGTCATCTCAGTTCTGGAGTCGCTTGTTGCCGGATCTATCTCCCTCTATGAAACTTCCATTCCCAGCGCTGAGCATGCGTCTGGGCTTGATGTTCATATTACGGAGGGAGTAGACGATGCTTTTGGAAACCTTAGCTTGGTTGATCTCAATTTTGTGCTTTATCGCTGTGAAGCAGAGGAGCGAGATTCTAGCAATGGCCAAGACGGGGTATACAGCATTCCAAACTACGGCTCTCTGGTCTATGCGGGTCTTCAGGGTTGGTGGAGTGTACTTGAGAACGTCATCAAGTACAACGAACTGGGTCATCCTCTTTGCGATCACTTGCGCAACGGCCAGTGGGCTCTGGACTACATTGTTGGTAGGCTCGAGAAGGTTGCTAAGACAGAAGGATATTCTGCTCTACACAAGCCTGCAGCCTGGTTGCGAGAGAAGTTTGAGGCTGTTCGCAGTCTGCCAAGCTTCCTACTTCCCAGGTATTTCGCCATCATAGTTCAAACTGCCTACAACGCAGCGTGGAAGCGCGGCATTCAGCTCCTCGGTGGCAATATACAGAAAGGACAAGAGTTCATCCATCAGCTGGGTATGGTGAGTGTGCAGATGACTGGATATGTCAATTCTGCATCCTTATGGCCGACAAAGAGGGTGCCTAGTCTCGCAGCTGGCTTGCCGCATTTTGCTGTTGATTGGGCAAGATGCTGGGGTCGCGATGTTTTCATCTCCCTGCGCGGGCTTCTACTCTGCACCAGTCGGTTTGAGGATGCGAGGGAGCATATATTCGCATTTGCGAGTGTCCTCAAACACGGAATGATTCCCAATCTACTCAGTAGTGGAAGGCTACCACGGTATAACTCTCGTGATTCAGTCTGGTTCTTTCTTCAATCTATTCAGGACTACACCGTGATGGCACCCGATGGAATCAAACTCTTGGACGAGAAAGTGCCCAGAAGGTTTCTTCCTTATGACGATACGTGGTTCCCATTCGACGATCCGCGAGCTTACTCAAAGTACTCAACTATATCCGAAGTGATCCAGGAAGTGTTCCAACGACACGCTCAGGGCTTATCGTTCCGGGAATACAATGCAGGGCCTGACCTTGACATACAGATGAAGCCGGAGGGGTTCGATATAAACGTCCAGGTCGACTGGGAGACGGGCCTGATCTTTGGTGGTAGTCAGTTCAACTGTGGAACATGGCAAGATAAGATGGGAGAAAGCGAGAAAGCCAAGAACAAGGGAGTCCCTGGAACGCCGCGTGACGGAGCTGCCATTGAAATCACAGGTCTTGTCTACAGTGCATTGAAGTGGGTAGCGGAGCTACACGAGCGGGGACTTTATCAGCACTCTGGGGTCGATCTTGGGGAAGGCAAGTCAGTGACTTTCAAGTCATGGGCGGCAAAGATCAAGGAGAATTTCGAGCGCTGCTACTATGTTCCGTCCAATCCGGATGAGGATGCCAAGTACGTTGTTGATCGGAATGTGGTCAACCGGCGTGGAATCTACAAGGATCTTTACAAATCAGGAAAGCCATACGAAGATTACCAGCTTCGTTCGAACTTCCCGATTGCTATGACTGTTGCACCAGATTTGTTCACGCCTTCAAAAGCACTGTCAGCCCTGGCACTTGCCGATGAGGTCCTGGTCGGCCCGGTCGGCATGGCTACTCTTGATCCTTCTGACCTCAATTACCGACCATACTACAACAACTCCGAGGATTCTGAGGATTTTGCTACCTCCAAGGGTAGAAACTATCATCAAGGTCCGGAATGGGTGTGGCAGCGCGGATTCTTCCTCCGTGCGTTCCTGCACTTTGATCTAGCTCGCAGAACAACACGCGAGGAGCGAACTGAGGCCTACCAGCAGGTTACTCGACGACTGGAAGGCTGCAAAAAGGCTTTGAGAGAAAGTCCGTGGAGAGGTCTCACGGAGCTCTCGAACAAGGACGGTGCACACTGCGCTGACTCGGTAAGCCTCAACACACTCCCCGTTTGAGCAAAATCGCGGCGCTAATTATAATATTTCCAATAGTCACCCACGCAAGCATGGTCTGCTGGATGCCTGCTTGATTTGTACTATGATGCTTCACAGTACACTCAGGATGAGTGAGCGCTTCCAATAATGCCAGGTGCCTTGGCGGACAAACCATGATCACCTACTGGTGGACTAAACAACATTTCTCATTCGATGCAGTGTGACAGGCCACATAACCACTATTTAGCATCTATCTCTTTGACAGACAGTAAGAACTTCGCGTCTTTTGACTATTGATCAATGTGTAATAATTTCATATCAATTTCAATGCCGGCCAAATGGTTGCAGCTCGGCTGTACAAAACGAAGGACTGTAACTTACCTGTAGAGACTGGAAGCGATGCATAAAAGTGTGCTGAGTCAGCCGACGGCACAAGTTTGTGCACGAGGACGGTTTGAGTTTGGGTTCGTTGAGACGCCCATCGAAGTGAAGCGATGCCCGACACGGCGAAGATCGCATTTTAGCGCAGAGATTGCGGTGTAGGTCCCTTACTTCGAATGTTGCCTGACGTGGATCTGTTTCTGGTATTTCTGCTTTACACTTCGCAACAACTTCGAGGCTGTGACGCTGTGTACTACGTGTAATCTGGCCCCCCTGACGTCAGTTGTTTTTAAGCTGCGCATTCCTCCCCGGACAGAAAGAGCTCCGCGTGCCCATATGCATTGATAACCCGAGACATCCGTCAAACGCACTCAAGCGCAGAACACGACTTCACGAGAGTCATGTCGCTCACGCAATCTGCTGCGGCAGCGATGCTGACCGTGGTTGATGCGCCCATTGAAGTACATGAGCCGAGTTGGGGGGATCAAACGGACTCTCGCGACCTCTACACTCAGTTTGTCATTAGTTTGACCATCGGTCTGGGCGCTTTCCTTGCTTTCTGTGTAAGTAGCTGGAAGCCACTTGGAAATTCTTCTTCTCTAACGAGTCGAACTGGCATAGGTTCTGCGACCGAAATGGACCGAGCTTTATGCCGCGCGGAGAAGACAGCGCTGCGCCGCATCCCACTTGCCTGAACTCCCGGATAGCTTCTTTGGTTGGATACCTGTGCTGTATCGGATTACTGAAGAACAGGTGCTCGAATCGGCGGGCTTAGATGCATTTGTGGTAAGTGCTGCTGCATGCCCCCGTCAGCTTGTTCCTGGTCTTAGACAGTGGCTGACAATCCCAATGTCCGATTCAGTTCTTGACCTTCCTCAAATTCGCGATTCGGTTCCTCTCCGCCGTATTCTTCTTCGCCTTGGTCATTATCCTCCCTATGCATTACAGGAATACCGGTAAATCGGGCGTCCCGGGCTGGGACGACGATGACGAGCCTGTTGACACTTTTGATGGCGACAAGGACAAGAAGAAGATTATCTCGGATCCGAATTACCTCTGGATGTATGTGGTATTCACGTACATCTTTACTGGACTCGCCGTCTACATGCTCGTGCAGGATACAAACAAGGTCATTCGTATCCGGCAGCAATATCTCGGGAGTCAGACAAGCACGACAGATAGAACGATTCGTCTCTCTGGTATTCCTCACGACATGGGGTCGGAGGAGAAAATCAGAGAGTTTATAGAAGGTTTACAAATTGGAAAAGTGCAAAGCGTTACCTTGTGCAAAGACTGGCGCGAATTGGACCGGCTAATTGATGAGCGGCTCAAAATCCTTCGGAATCTCGAGTGGGCATGGACGAAGCACCTGGGTTATAAACGTGTCAAGGCCAACGCAAATCGATTGCCATTGTTGCAGCAACATGCGCGTGGTTCCAGCATCGTTTCGGAGGAGGATAGCGAGCGCATACAACTTCTCTCTGACAGCATGCCAGATCACGTCCTTGACTATGCTCACAAACGACCGACTACCCGCATCTGGTATGGACCACTCAAGCTGCGCTACCGGAATGTGGATGCTATCGACTATTACGAAGAGAAGCTGCGGCGGATCGATGAGCAGATCCAGCTTGCACGCCGAAAGGAGTACCCACCCACCGAGATCGCATTCGTCACGATGGAGTCTATTGCCGCCTCGCAAATGGTTGTTCAGGCCATCCTTGATCCGCAACCAATGCAGCTTCTTGCTCGGTTGGCACCAGCTCCTGCCGATGTTGTGTGGAAGAACACCTACATCCCTCGTTCGAGACGAATGATGCAATCCTGGTCCATTACAGTTGTCATCGGCTTCCTGACGGTTTTCTGGTCTGTGCTTTTGATTCCGGTAGCGTACTTGCTCGAGTATGAGACGCTTCACAAAGTGTTCCCCCAGCTAGCCGATGCTCTGTCACGGAACCCTCTTGCCAAATCCTTGGTTCAAACTGGTCTTCCCACTTTGGTCCTCTCGCTGTTGACCATCGCGGTGCCGTACCTCTACAGTTGTAAGTCACTGTTCATTATCCTTTGTCACTACAGGAACTGACCAGTTACTCAGGGCTGTCGCATCAGCAAGGCATGATGTCTCGCGGTGATATTGAGTTGTCCGTCATCTCGAAGACCTTCTTCTTCTCCTTTTTCAACCTTTTCCTTGTCTTTACAGTGTTCGGGACTGCAACAACATTCTTCGGTTTCTGGGAGAATCTCAGAGATGCATTCAAGGATGCCACCACCATTGCCTTCGCACTGGCCAAGACGCTGGAAAACTTTGCCCCTTTCTACATCAATTTCCTGTGTCTACAGGGTATAGGATTACTCCCATTTCGTCTTCTGGAGTTTGGGAGCGTGGCGATGTATCCCATAAACTTTCTCACGGCGAAGACACCCCGCGACTACGCCGAGCTCAACACGCCCCCTGTGTTCAGCTACGGATACTCTATCCCACAGACAATTCTCAGTTTAATCATCTGTGTGGTTTATAGTGTCTTCCCCAGCTCGTGGTTAATCTGTCTTTTCGGGCTGATTTATTTCACCATCGGCAAATTCATCTACAAGTACCAGCTTCTCTACGCCATGGATCACCAACAGCATTCAACCGGGCGAGCGTGGCCCATGATATGTAGTCGTGTGCTGATGGGCTTGATCGTCTTTCAACTCGCGATGATTGGTGTCCTGGCATTGCGCCGAGCCATCACCCGCTCTTTACTCATCGTTCCCCTCTTGATGGCAACTGTGTGGTTCAGCTATTTCTTCTCGCGTAACTACGAGCCCCTGATGAAATTCATCGCGCTGAAGAGTATCGACCGTGAACGCCCTGGTGGAGGAGATATCTCGCCTTCTCCATCGTCGACTTTCTCGCCGCCATCTGGTCTCGAGCGTGATGCCTTCCCGATCCGAATTGGTGGTCAAGAACTGGGACTCAGGCTCAAGAAATATGTGAATCCGAGTCTCATTTTGCCCCTCCATGATGCTTGGCTTCCGGGACGCAGCGTAGCCCCAGGATACCAGGGAGACTCTGGTGTCCAGGAGACGCCAAATGTCGCACCCGACGAGAGTGTCTAAGGCTTTGCGGGCAACCCCATTCTGGCAGTATGCCTCGCATATCTCATCCATGCCTCCTGCACATACAACCTCCCTATACCTTGTTTGTATTTCCACGGCTCGTCTCTCATTCCTCTCCTTGTGGATGACGCTTGATGATCTATGATGCTACGCCCACAATATCTACGAGATAGCCATATTCTCTGACTTTGAACTTTCATGTTATATGTATCGACCGCGCTTATAGACACGTTGTTGAGGTTGGGGGCTATGTCCACAGTTCGTCAGCATGTCGTGCTTTTTTGTACATTGATCTCTCGTTTTATTGATACCAGGAGCTGTTGCTCGTCGAGAGCCATACTAATATGTAACACTATTTTGTGACATGACTTTTGTTGATTATGATGAATGTAAAGAATGTATTTTAAGTGTAAGCAGGCGGCTAATCTTGAAGCAAATAGCACCTTCCTTACTGAACCTCTCACTAACCACCGAATAACGTATCGTTTTAGGAAAGTACCCAGCCCTGCAGTGCGCAGTGCAGGCGCAGACCTCTTCAGAACTCGGAGTGATCCGTTGGAGTTATCTAAGATATCTATACAGTTTACTTTAATTCTCAAGTATGTCCGATGGTTCATCTGACGATATTGATTTGACTGTCGCTAGACGCAGCCAAAAGTAAGCAAACTTACACTACCACTACCCACACTTCCCTCAGATCATACTCAGACTAACACATGTCAACCATGCGCGATCCGCTAGAAGACGTGACTTCCCCCACTACACATAATCCCACCCACAATCAATTCCATCACAACGTGACCAAACCTGAAGGGTATGTCCCAGCTAAGCAGTCCAAGTACGGTGAAGAGTGTGATTGTCACGAAAATATCCGCCGTCCTGGTCTCATTGTATACCAGAGACGAAATCGTCGATAAGTCTTTCGAACACTTTCAGAAGAGCACCGCAGAGGAACACTATACTCAAAGCGACATTGACCCATCGGTACCTCCCATTGTCTTTTCCTTGAACCTTCCGATTAACCATCGCATTCTAATCGTTTTAACCGGTGGTAGAAACCTGGACCAAGCCCGAAGCTAGATTACTCTGAAGCGGAATTACATCACGGTCCCAAATGCGAGGTTCCCCAAGACGAGCAAGCCCTCATAGACCTCGAAGTTCGACTGCCTATGGAGATGCCTGATAGTCCGAGCGGTAGACCGGTCAACAAGCGTGTGGCAAGGTGTATCTCTGATGCGGTAGATTGGGACGAGGATTTGAGACCCAGCAACGAGCCAGGCGAAGTGACGGCACACCAGAGCAGTGAAGCGACTTCGGTCCCATCGCCCTTACCTGTTGACACCTATACCTTCAATGACGGTCACAAATCTCGCGGAATCACGAGTGCGTCAAAAGGGAAGGTGAGGCGGAAGAAGCCGTCGACTGGAAGACGTTCTACAACAGTCCAGCGGACTGTGTCGAAGAAGACCAACCCGAAGAAACGCGGAGCTCCTGTGTCTGATGAAGAAGGGCGGGACGAGAGCCTTGGAACTCGGCGAAAGAGGCTGATTGTGACCCTGCGCCACGTTGGTAGCCCGCGGAGTGCCGGCACTCAAGCTCCTCGGGCTCTTCTGGGTGATGAAGCATCTGTTAATGCTATGTCAAGCCCTGCGGCTGCGAACAAGAACCTCGAAACTCTTTTGTCCGACAAGGAGAACATGGACTCAATCCTGTCTATCATTCAGATCCCGGGGATTGACGGCAGTGACGGGATAGAGCTCTATCACTCTGGCCTCCAAGGTGAGAACAGTGCAGACATAACAGCTCCTATGACCCGCAGTCAATCGCTCGAATATCGAGGACAGGAGGTGCAGGTTCACCCTGTTGAAGGGCCGTTCGCAGCATTATGTACGGTTGGTACGATGACAGACAAATCTCTTCAGAACAAGAGTGATGAACTCGAGAATTTGACAAGCAATGACAAGAGTCCTCCCGTATACCCCGAGTCAAGCATGGCATTCATGGAGGACACAGGCTGGAAAGCTCAAGAAATAGGTACTGAGATAACTCATCACGCAGCTATGTCTATCGAGCGTGAGCCAGGGGGGATTTCCAGCTCAAGAAGCACATCACCGTCCGTGACATCGGAAGAGACTCCTTCGAGAGAGCATCATACCCAATCGAGCTCTCAGGAGAGTCTAAGCGCCGAGGCTGTCAGCATTTCCCCCTGTTCCCTCCAAAGGACTCCTAGAAACACGATAGTCGATACCAATGGAAGTCCCCGCCTCCTTTCAGAGAAATACAAGGAACATTACAAGACACAGACACTTGTTCTAGGGGATGTGGCATCCTTGCCTGAGTCCTACAGAGGCCATACGGCCGGGGAAGGGCCAGCTTCCTTTGCTAACCGGCTGAAATTATGCGCAGCAAGAGATAACCGGCCGGAAATATCCGGACCTATCCAGAATACTGCCGTGCAGAAAATGCTGCTGGAGACTAGCGAGGTGGGTCCAACACTCTACGAGCGCGGAATTACGGACGAGTATTGCTTGTGCTGACTGCGGTGATTGTGCCAAGTCTCTAAACCGCCACATCGAGAGCGAGAACACTACTATAAGCGAGGTGTTTGAGTCATTCCGGAAGAACTGCCATGACATGCTTGACCAGCTCTCAGAAGCTCGGGAGGCACGGATTAGATTATGCCAGCAACAGATGGAAGGTATTCGCAAACATCATTCCAAGATCTGCGAGGAACTGGTTCACCGGATGGAAAGAGATGAGAAGCGATTTCAGAAGCTCCTCGGCATCAATTAAACTTCTAGATATGGTTTCAGGCGATCTTGCATAACTATGGCATCTGACGTCAACAAGAAGTTCGCGATGGAAGAGAAGCTTTGATCTTACATATTCAGCTACTTCTGCCAATTAGAGTTGACGGTGGTGAGGCAATTGTCAATTTATGAGTATCTCATTCATGCCCGCTGCCACATCTAGTAATGGCAATCTGTTCATCCAGTTCCAAGTTGATGGAGTTCACCGTACATCCAGTCTGGAATGCCGTGCCTCATGGAAGTCATGGGTCAGTCACCCGAAATGGTAGGGAGCAACAATCTGAGCCCCCCTGTGACTGTGGACGCCTGGTCTCCAGAAGCGACCCTGCGTAGAACACGCTCTCAAGCACCAGTCTTACTGCAAATCGATCGTATTTGCTACCAGCATCAGCTAGCATCGGGAAAAATGGATCAACGATGGCAATTGAGTAGTGATTGACTACTGCAGTGAGCTCTGTGCAGTACAGCTGCAGCACGCAGTGTGTGGTGTATTGTATTCCAGGGGACGCAGCCAATGGGAAGGCCAGTGTTGGGCATTTGTCCGCTCACCGAAGTCACGTGGATCGAAGGATTATGACTCGAATGGAAATGCGCCCGCCGACTTAGGAGGCCAGCCCAAATGCGAGTGACGAGGTTTTGCCCCTCTCCCAAGAACAATCAGGTTTGACAATTTCTTATAAGAGGCGCATTGAACTGGCCTTCAATTGAACTACAACTCGGCTGTTTTGGTACAATTGACTCCCTAGGTCAATCTTTTTTTCTCTCCATCTTAACCTTGGTTGCTCTCGTTTGAATCCACTCTCATCATCTCCCTTCCCTTCTTATAGTTCATCGGGCATACTATCTGCCTATCTCTCTCTCTATCGCCATCTCATCCCACCCCGCCGCCGCCGCCCACCATGTCGGTGAGTCACCTGCAGCCATCCTCAATGTTTCCGATTCCATGCTCATCAAACCCATACAGTTCTTCATTGAAAACCCCAACGTCGGAGACAGAACTTCCTTGGAAGACTCAAGAAGTATGTGTGCTCCCCGGTTTATCCATTTTTCATGTCATTGTCACTAACGACTTGCGTTCTTCTACCCCAGTTCGCGGATACAACCCCCTAACTCCCCCCAACCTTCTTCAACATGAGATCGCCTTGACGGATAAGTCGAGACAAACGGTCCTCGAAGGCCGTGAGGAGGCCACGGCCATCGTTCAAGGCACGGACACCGACCGGCACCGCTTGATGGTCGTCATCGGACCATGCTCGATCCACGACCCGCAAATGGCCCTCGAATACTGCGATCGGCTGTTGACGTTGAAGGAGAAGTACAAGGACGAGCTGCTGATTGTCATGCGCTCCTACCTCGAGAAGCCTCGGACTACTGTTGGCTGGAAGGGTCTGATCAATGACCCGGACATTGACAACAGCTTCAAGATCAACAAGGGTCTGCGCGTCTCTCGCCAGCTCTTCGTCGACCTCACCAACAAGGGCATGCCGATTGCCAGCGAGATGCTCGATACCATCTCCCCGCAGTTCCTGGCCGACTGCCTGTCGGTCGGAGCCGTGGGGGCTCGCACCACGGAGTCGCAGGTCCACCGGGAGTTGGCCTCGGGTCTGTCCTTCCCCGTCGGGTTTAAGAACGGCACCGATGGCTCGCTGGGCGTGGCAGTGGATGCCATTGGCTCCGTCAAGCACCCCCATCACTTCCTGTCCGTCACCAAGCCCGGTGTCGCCGCCATCGTCGGCACCGTCGGCAACCCGGATTGCTTCGTCATCCTCCGCGGTGGCACCAAGGGTCCCAACTACGACGCGCAGAGCATCACGGAAGCCAAGGCGAAGCTGGCGGCCCAGGGCCTGCCACCCCGTCTGATGGTGGACTGCAGCCACGGCAACTCGCAGAAGAACCACAAGAACCAGCCCAAGGTCGCCGCTGTTCTGGCTGAGCAGATCGCCGCGGGCGAGACCGCTATCATGGGTGTGATGATTGAAAGCAACATCAACGAGGGTATGTAGGATTTTTGTTGTTGGCTGGTTCGTTTTGCTAATGCTTTTTCTTTTTTCGTTTTGCAGGTAACCAGAAGGTCCCTCCCGAGGGCAAGGCCGGCCTGAAGTACGGTGTCAGTATCACCGACGCCTGCATCCACTGGGAAGATACGGAGCTGGTGCTGGAGAACCTGGCCCAGGCGGTGCGCGCTCGCAGAGAGAAATTGACCTCTTCTCAGTGAGCGGCTCTCGCCCGAGTTTCTGTATTGTTCTGATGTACGACTCTAATTGGTTTGGGGAGCGGGGTTAAACACAAAAGTGATCTACGAGTTTCTATTGTATTGGATCTTTTTCTACGCCCTTGCGGCGGGTAATAAGCTAGGTAATGAATATCAATGAATACTATGTTGAATGGCTCGTCCACGTGGACAGTGTAGCAATTCCTTTAGCCAGCGGTACGTACCCACGCCCACTGCACTGCCCCTGTGTATCCTCCGATGCGGACTGGGCTTGGCCGAGGTAAGCTCGACAGCATGTTGGCCTAATACCCTAGCATTGAACGAGTATTCGTCTCGACAAAAAAGTGAACGACAACGACGCGATTTGAACGCGCGCGGGCGAACCCAACAGCTTGCAGTGCTATCAGATAGCATTCGAGGCTGTCGCCTTAACCACTCGGCCACGTTGCCTTGATGAAGACAAGAAGGCTGCGCTTGCAACTATAGGGTACGGGAAGGTACCTGTGCCGATGCTTGCCCGACATTCATGAAGTATAGGCAAGTCTGCGAATAGGAGCTTTCTGACGGGCAGGCAGGCAATAGGGCTTTGACGAACCCTCCTTGCGGTGGAAGAGTAGCCCATTGCGCAGAGCCTTGGAGGTAAAGAAGGCGCCTCGGAGCACCGACACGTCGCTGGCTACGTTGTCATTGCGCATTGGCATAGATCATCGACCAGGTGCTTAGTGGTGGTTTACTCGGATTGATACGTAAGCTGGATTGGCATAGAGGAGTGGAAAGCGTTGAAGTATGCCCCATTACGGCTCATGACGAGGGAGATCCGATAAGATCTAATCTCCGCGATGCCCGCAGGCACCGAGAGCTTCTATACACGGTACTATTACTGCATTCATCGGCGGGGTTGCGCCATCCACTACCCGTTGGTTGCTGCTCTATGGTCACAACTAAAGGACCATGAGCTTATATCAGAGCCGCATTGTTAGTGATGCTCAAGGGGAAAGAATACACCATCTCAAAACCAAAGAACAACAACAGCAGCAGCAGCAGCAGGAGCAGTTGCAGTTGCAACTCTCTCACCCACCGGGAATAAGAGAGTATTGGTAATCAAACCCCCGGCTGGTCGAGGATCCGTTCCGATAACCCCGGCTTCGCCAACAACGACCAACCGAGCGACCCAGAGACCGAAACCTGGGTTCGAGAGTTCCACCAGATATAAATCCATCATGTTGCTCACGGGCTGCCAGCAGGTCATGTCCATGGTTGCGGGGGTTGCGAAATTGGTCTCCATTCGTTACACCGATCCCATTGATTGAGTTTCAGCGTCAATTGTCAAGTGTCGCTCTCGCAAGGCGCTCGGTTGTACATACCTACAGCCGCGGAGTATTCCTACAATGGTTCACAGGGATACTTCAGACATGGACGATGCACCACAGCAGCAGCAGCAGCAGCCCAGCTCCCTCACCACAACCACCATGACGAACCCGTCTCTCAACAGAGACACCCACCTCGCCGAGAAGCTGGCCGCGCTACAAGCGCACGGCGTCAGCGCGCAATCGCTCCCTACCTCCGACGACTCCGTCCTCTACCTCGCCTACGGCTCGAACCTGAACTCGGAAACCTTCCTCGGCATGCGCGGCATCCGCCCCCTGTCCAGTACGAACGTCGTCGTCCCCAGTCTGTGGCTCACCTTCGATCTACCGGGAATCCCTTACGCGGAGCCGTGTTTCGCGGCAACGAGATACCGTCCGGGTGCTGCCGAGGGCACCGAGGAGGATAGGGGATATCACGATGAGGAGGGCGTCGCAAATGTCCGCAGCGACACGGACCACGCTCCACCGAAGGAAACAGACCCCTCCCTGCCCCTCCTCGCCACCACCACAGACGGAGAAGGAGAACCAGACTACAGCCCGCGCATGCCGCTCGTCGGCGTCGTCTACGAGGTCACCCTGTCCGACTACGCGCGCATCATCGCCACCGAAGGCGGCGGCCGCGGCTACATCGACACCGTGATCGACTGCTACGCCTTCCCCAAGACCTACAATCCCCAAACCGACCCGGTCCCCGAACACCCCGGCACCGTGCCCTTCCAGGCCCACACGTTACTGTCCCCTGGTGCGGCGGCGGCTGCTGCTGCTGCTGCTGCTGCAACCGCAACCGCAACCCCACCGACAATTTCCAAATCCACCCGCCCCAACCCCTTCTACGCCCAACCCTCGGCCCGCTACCTCGGCCTCATCCGCGCCGGCGCCGCCGAGCACAACCTCCCCCGCGCCTACCGCGCCTATCTGGCCGGCATCCGGCCGTACCGGATCACGACGCGGCGGCAGCGGGTCGGGCAGGTCGCGTTCCTGGCGGCGTGGGGGCCCGTGGTCATGGGGCTGATCGGGCTGGGCCGCGCGCTGGCCGGTCCGGATGGTCGGCATCCGGGTTGGTTGGTGCGGGCGCAGGACGCGGTGTTTGGGGCGATGTGGCGGTCGTATGATTCGTTTTTCGTGAGGGTGTTTGGGGATGGGGAGCGGACGGTTGGGGCTGCGGTTATGGAGGGGGGGGACGGAGATGGAGATGGGGTGGTGGGGGTCGGGGCGATGGAGGTAACAGAGGGGGAGGGGGTTTGTTGAGATGCTACCGTTCGCTATGAGAATGCAGGTAGTTACTAGCTAGAAAGGGTCAACTTGCTAGAGGTCATGATATGAGGCATAATGTAATGATGTGGGCTGGGGTTGAGGGGGGAATAGAGGTATTGGTTGGTGCTCTAGATGCATGGCTTCAGTATCGGAAAGAACATTCTAGTACTCCGTACATGTCTCAATGCTCACTCACCATACATACAATGAGATGAGCAGCAGATACCTAGCTCCCGCTCTTCTCTACATGTTAATAAATGAATGCGAGAGCAAGGGAGAAGAAAACCTATATCCCACATCTGCCACAACCACAACCACACCCACACCCACACCCACAGCACACGTTAACTGTCCATACCGAAGATCACGATCCGAATCAAAACATAAGAAATTGTGACATTGCGGGGGGACCTTCAAAAAAAACAACATTTTCAAAGGAGAATAAATATCTAGGATACAAGATACAGGTGTCCTGTGGAGTAGGTAAAAAAAACGACAAACAACACACACTTCTAACGAAACATAAAGCAGAAAGCACACCGAATAAATGTCCGTGAAACAGCACAAGTCTTTGCAGCAGGGAAGAGAAAATAAACACGTAAGGACGACTCCCAGATTTGTTATGATACAGGCATTTATATCAAAAAAGCTTTCGCCCGCCGCCGGAATTGTTCTTTATTTTTTTTCTTTATCTCCCTTTCTGGCAGCCTCCCAATTTCACTTGGTTTGAAGGTTGTTTGGCAAACATTTCTAGGGTGGTTCCGCTTTTTGCGAGGCCTCTCCTCTTCTAGCGCCGGGAAACGGGGGGGCTGTACACGATCTTTCTCGTCTTAATCGGGGACCACTTGTAACGCTTGACCCAGACGCTCAGGGCGAAGAGACCGGTCAGAAGGGTGATGGCCTTGACACCCATCTTCTTGCGGTCGTCCATCTCGGGCTCGGCGGCCCAGTTGAGGAACTCGACGACGTCCTTGGCCATCTGGGAGGTGGTGGCGGGGGTGCCGTCCTCGTACTCGACGACACCGTCGAAGAGAACACGACCCATGGCAATACCTGGATATTCAGCGGTCAGATGGGAGGAGTCTTCGGTCAATCGGAGTGTTCGGTTGTATACATACCGGTACCGGGGAAGTAGGGGTTGAAGTTCATGCCCTCACCGAGGACAACACCAGCTGGGGGCTCGTCGGGGTAGCCAGTCAACAGACTGAAGATGTAGTTGCAGCCACCGTGACGGCCCTTGACGATCAAGCTGAGATCCGGGGGCAGAGCACCACCGTTGGCAGCACGGGCGGCCTCCTCGTTGGGGTAGGGGGCGGGGATGTAGTCGGACAGCTTTCCGGGGCGCTTCTCAATCTCACCCTGGTCGTTGGGCTCGGTGTCGTACTCGTACTCTTCGGCCATGGCCTTCATCTCATCGACGGTGTGGAGGACACCGACGAACGAGCGCCAGGGCACACGAGTCAGGGAGTGGCAGCTGGCGCAGACTTCACGGTAGACCTGGAAACCACGGCGAAGACTGTATTTTGAACACAAAAGAATCATATGAGCACAATTGCCGAGGTTGCGGGAGTTGCCAGTGAGGTCCATGGTGGGCTCCCCGGTGTCAGGATAACAGGTAAAGAGGTTACTCACGCGGCGTGATCGAATGTCTTGTTCCACTTGGCGTGCTCCCAAGGGTATGCGGTAGCGTGCAGACTGGATTTCGATGCTGTTAGCTTTGTGGTGGTGTGATTGGCCGGGTTGGGACGAGCCATCGTTCCGGGACAGCGGAGCTGGTCTGGTCGAGGGCCAATTCTGAATTCTTTCTAGAGTGTTACTCACCCCTCCTCAGCAGGCGTCATGGCGTGAGCCTCTTGGCCATAGAGATAGGCGGCCGATCCGATAGCGACGGCGGTGGCGGCCGAGGCAGTGAGTGTGAGGTTGAAGGGGGAGCTGGCGGATTCGGGACCGGCGGCAGAGGAAGACGCACGCTGGTCAGCAAGTTAGTCAAAGGCTCTTGCTGAAGGATTGGTGATCGATTGCACATCGATTGACCTCATGGCATGGGGTCAATTGGCGTCGAAGCCCGGGAATAGCGTACCGTGGAGGTCTTGCTCAAGGTCTGACGTGCGACACCCCGGAAGGGCACGCTGCGCAAAACAGTACGGCCCAGCATACTGACGATATGTATAACCCTCCGAACGATGGGTAATTAGGACGGCACAATAGCCACAGAAGGGGTGGTGGTGGGGAGGAGGAGAGGGAGGGGGGGAGGGGACAAGGCTGGAGCGCAGTGGGAGAATGTGCTTTTGGAGGTTCAATTGAAGTCGAGGTTGGTCGAACGGGTCAAGTTTCTCTTGGGCTTGGAATTGCCTAAACCCTGCCGCTGATTGGCTGCTGGCCGGCTGCTAACTGGCTTCGGTGAAAACCGCGACTTTTCGGAACAACCAATTTTCGAGGCCGGCCGGCATCATTTGGTCTGATGCACTGCACACCCTCACTCAGCTTCCTCAAACCACTACTCGATTTAATACTATTGGAGGCATTACACAACTCCTTAAAGCTGTTCTTTCTTCTCCCCATACCTCCATGTCCTGGTCTATGGCCCTCAATGGCTCTGGATCCCTCGCCTTGCCTCCCATTCGCCTCACTGGCTTGGTTTTAATCCGTCGGCTCTCATTGGTTAGTCATCTTCTCCGCCGCGATGCCCTTTCTCAGCGCATCAATGGCCTTGCGAATATCGCTCCTTCCTTCCTCGCCATACATTACTAGCGATAGAATGGGCAGTCGACGAACTGTTCGGCCGCTCAGTCCCTACGTTGAGAGTTGAAGTCACGGGTCAGCGTGGTGTTCACCAAATTCCCACCAGAGAATGCACTGACCAGACTCTCCGACACCGCCTCCGCCAGCAGTGTGGGAACGGCCTCTGGAAACATCGGGTAGTTGACAATCATCTCATCATACGTCGGTAACATGAGCTGCTCGGCCGGCTCTTCCATGTACGACAATCGCGTTTGAGGATCATCCGGCTGAAGGAGTTTCACGTCAAATGCGGCCCCTTCGATGATACGGTTACGACTCATCTCCTCGAGGCAATCTTTGTAGATGCGATAAATCGATCGGCTGGATAAATTCGGTACACATTGCTTGATATCGACTCGGTCGAGAAACGCCGGGTCCTACACAAGACGACGATGCTTATCAGCCGCTTTCATATTGTGCTATAGTTGAATGCTTACCAGGGCAGTCAACAAGTTGCTCGCGCAGACCACAATTACATTTGGATGGGCCTTGATTTTGTCGAGGCCTGTCAACAGAGCGTTCACGGCTCGGATGGCATCAAATGGTTCGTTGCTACGCAAAGCTCGATCTCTGCGGGCAGCGAGCGTCTCGATTTCATCAATGAATACGCAGACCAGCGTTTCGTCTTCCTCTTCAAGCAACAGATCTATGCGCTCAAACATCTGATCCACTAACTTCGCTCCCTCGCTGAAGAACTTACTTCCTAGCGCATGCGCGTTGATCTCGAACATTTTACTCTGGGGATAGTCTTTCCCCAGGCGTATTGCGAGCTTCTGAGCTAGACCGCGGCTGGGATGCTTTTAGTGTTTAGACTCATGGTCACATGCTGGAACGCACCACAAGCTTGTTTTACCGGTCCCAGGTGGCCCCCAGAGGAGAACCAGCTTGTTCCAGTTGATAGTCCATCTGTCGAGCTTGCAGGCAGAGAATGAGACTATATGTCTGTAATTAGGAAACCGCGGAACATATGCCTGTGTCGTAGATCACTTACGCATTCTGCGTATAGCAGTAAGGAGCGTTGACTGTATAGGCTCATCGAAATGCAAGCTATCAGGCATAGATTAGACCAGCGCGCGAGCATGGAGCTGGAGTCGGGGTTGAGCTTCCGTACGATTCCCAGAGTCCATTCAGATCTGAGTTGGGAAGTGCCATGATCTTCGCCCTCGTTGAGTTCATACTATTCTCGGTGTGACCATTGAGTGTCTGGGTGAGGTGAGGGTCCTCGGACTCCAGTTGTGTATGGAGCTGATATGCTTGAACATCCAACCTCACCTGGTCTAGGGGATATGCTCCGGAATCCATAGTACCACCGGTGCACTCGCAAACGAGCACGGAATCCAGAGCCTGGGTGTGGGAGTTACTCAGCCCATCTGGTCAACGATTAACAGTCTTGTTTGGATGCGTTGGCTGCGGTTGACTTGCCGAAGGAGACGATCTCTTGTCCGAGGGAGAGAACCACGAACTTGTCAATCAGCCACTTGGTGAGTTCGTCTCGGATCTGTTCAGGGGTCAGAGGGGGAAGTGTCGAGTCTTTTGGTTGCCTACTAAGTCCGTGCGGATGATGATGCCGTCATTGTTGGTCTTGACACGAGCTTCAATGTGAAGAACTGGCTGTTGCACTTCCATCGTACGTGAGATGCAGCTGGTCGAGCCCATTTTCGGCTCAAGATCCTGTAGGACTGGTGACACATGCAGCACCATTCATTGATAGGCGGATATGAAGTCCAGTAGAGTTGAGATGCTCGTGGTTCAAGAGAGTTGACGAAAAGAGCAGGTACTCGGCATCCTAGGTAGGTAGCCTGGGGCACCCTTGTAGACCCGTAACTGTCCGCAGCTCAATGTCTTCTCTCTGCAATTCCAACATCCAATTACTTTCCAATCACTACCCTTTCATCCTTGATGTTTCAGAGTATGGGTCTCAAGAACCAAAGGTTGGGGTACCAGCAAGGAAGCCGACCGTTCCTAAGCAGAACATCTACACTAAATTTATATACATCCTCGATTAGTATTTCGGGAACTACGACTGGATCATGATTGATGGGAAGTACTTGACTGTGTATGAGTTTTTTTTTTTCCAGATCTAGAACAGATACCCGCTAATTGATCTGAGCTCGCTTGCATTAGGTGAGGTTACTATCTACAAGCGACGACGTCAATTCCTGTTGATGCTGTTGGTTTGATAAAGCATGATCGAACCGGCGGCTTGGGCCGGAAGGGAAAAACATCCGGCTGATCCATTCCCATAGCCCGTTTTCTGGGGTTGGCGGTTGACACGGACCGTTGAGAGTGCCAATAGGTGCTCACAACCTCTTTATTTGATACAAAGCAGATCTTCTTTTCACATGCGCAGCAGCCGTACAGGTGCCTTATCAACATTATGATACCCGGGCTACCGTGGATTTGAGCTCAACCTTATCGTGACCTGAATTTGGGGCCGCCCCGCGGAGCGAACTACTTACTACTAGTAGCTTCTTGGTGGGCACCGCCCACTGGGACCCTGACCGACTTGCCCGGCCGGACTTCAGCTGCGCCGGTGCTCACTGAACCACAATTCATATCCCGATGCCAAATCGCAGTTGATCAAGATGCAGAACGCCAGGAATGGGCCAGGGAACAAACAGAAGCCCCGCAGAGATGTTTTGGCTTCACTCAGAATGGCCTCCATGGAGGAGATCTCCAGGGCGGCCCTTCCAGCAGGTATGGCCCATAAGCTGCGGCTTTAGCCAGAGATCCCGAATCTGTTTGCTTGGGATTCTAATGTTGACCGATCGCAATGCAGAGATCATGTCGTCCATCCTTGATTATCTCTCCCCCGTCGACCTCATCCGAGTCGCTCGGTCGTCGAAACTCTTGCGCGAAATGGCGTACGATGATACCAGATGGGTGCAGAAGCTGAAACAGATCGGGTGCTGGGACGAATTGGAGGCTCGCAAACATGTTGAAGACACCTTTGGAACCATAGCCGACATGAAAACCATCGAGCACAAAGAGGCGGTGGATCTCCAGGAAGCAATTGATGCGACTCAGCGCAAATCTGACCACGCCTTGAGTTCGCTCGCGGATGGCTTCGACCAAATACAACTGTCTGCCCCTGCTATTGCTAATGTCAAGGATGATTCAGAGGACGATCCGGTCTTGGGTGTGTTGAGACAGGTCAAATCAGTGCGCGGAGAAGCTCGTCAAGAGTATGGAAAGATACACGCGGCGTTGGCACCATACTATAATGATATTGTCACCTTAGGAGCTTCGGCCGACAGTCTGCTGTTTCGAGACTACAGCAATCCGCAACACCAGGCACAGATTCTTTCTCAGTTGCAGGCGTTCGCCAACTGTGATTGTACCGACGGTTGGCATGAACGAACCCAACAGCTGCAGTCAGCTGTGTCGGCCTTCGAAACAAACGCGGTCAAAGAGTTTCGACACGGCTATGAGACTGAAGACATCGAAAACAGAATGCGGGAATACGCCCATGTGCTATATACGTTGAACGGTGGTGGCGCAGCAATCGAGCTCTTCATTCACCACAACCACCTGGTTACGCGCAAATCGGATTTTGGAAGTGTGACCGACTGTATCGACACTTTCGCTGGAAGTGTCAAGCTGGAACATACCCAGGCTTTCTTCACCCGGATGAGTGTCGCCTACAACGAGGAGGTCTCAATTATAAACCGTGCTTTCCCCCCGCAATTACAGGTCAGCACGCCATTTATCGAAAAAGTCGGACAAGATGTACTGTTCCCATACTTGACAGCTATCTTCGACGAATTACATCGCACGAACATTGAGTCTTACCTCACAGCGGTTTCGGGAACATTCGCACAATGTCTCAATCTATCGGATACACTGCTGCCCATTCAAAACTCGCCCGATACATTTGACGAGTTCTTGCAGCACGTTATTGCGAAAACATATGAACCTCACCTGGATCTGTATTTTGCAGAAGAATTAGACCATTTCCGGAAAAAGTCTGAAGCAGCAGTCGGGGAATGGGATCGGCAACTCTCAGAGCAGGCTGCATCAACTGAGCTGTTTCTGATGTCCAACATCAACCGACAGGCTGACAAACGGGACTTTCTGACCTCGTTCAAAAAAGTGATCATGGCGCCCGTCAACATCCTCCCCAGCTTTTCAGGGAGCAAGACAACGGAAACCAAGTCGACTCCAGACCCCTCTCCTGATGATGCGTCATCTCTGAAGAGCCCAAACCGATTTTCCACGATCGGTTCACCTGCCACACCTCCAGTGATGGAAGCACCGACTACAGAACTTGCAGCAAAGGCTGCAGTAATGAAATCCAAGCTAGAAGGAATTCGATCTCTCTTCAGCATTGAAATCGCTCTAAGCCTTGTGCACGCCGCGAAATCCAGCCTAGAACGAGCTGCGCAATTTGTCAGCATAGGGGGTGAATACGGAAGCGCAGCCAAACAGCAGTGCGAGGCTATTTTCGTTGCTCTAGTGCGCATTCTTGGGCACCGCCATCTGATCGGCGGCTTTGACAAGGCTGTTAGCCATCTATCCAATTATCGGCCTCGCGAACAGGGAGAACGGGACCAGTCCGGAGTCGAGCCGTTGGTGACTTTTCTGGAGTTGGTCAATGTTGGCGATCTGATCTTGCAGATGATCGATGTTTTCTACGAGCAGGAGCTTGTTGGCGCTAAGTTGACCGATCGGAACGACTTCCTTGATCCGGCCGTCAAGGAAAAGAAGAAGTTCGAGCAGAACCTCGATGAGCGGGTGGCTGCTGGACTGAACAAAGGCATTGACGTGCTTATGGAGGAAGTGGATTATATCCTCGCGACACGACAGTTAGCGACAGACTTCAACCCCAGTGTTTCCCAGGACCCGTATCGAAAGACGATGGATGTGAACATCACTGAGGCGGCGGCTGCCGTAGTAGATGTGGTATCTTCGCATACCCAGATGCTTGTGGGCAGTACGGACAAGAGCATGCTGGATGTCTTCAACCAGGAGGTCGGACTGCGGCTTTTTGCCGCCTTGTGCAAGCACCTCAAGCGACAGCGGATCAGCATCGAGGGATCCTTGAAGCTTATCAGGTAAGCGCTCTCCCTTGTTTCAAATTACACCATTGAACACAGCTGACAACCTCTCAAGCGACATGACCCACTATTTCAAATTCATCCAAGGGTTTAAGAACCAGGATCTCCTGATATATTTCAAGGCGCTACGGGAGTTGTCACAAATCTACCTGATCGACTCGTCCGACGCCAAGGAGTTAGCCACCATCATCGCTGATGCGGATCGATTCTATGGGATTTGGCGGGTGGAGGAAGTGTACGAATTCGCCGAGCGACGAGCAGACTGGTTGCTGGTCAAGCGGGACGTGGAACGAGCCATGTATGGCATTGGATGTAGTGTTATGTGAACCACGAATATACCATGTATATAGAGAGCCATGAATACCCCCATTGAGAACCTATGAGTAGTTAACTAATTTGGATCGTCAGGTAGCATCCGGGACGGTCCGAAGGGTCGATCCTCTATTCTAGATCTACCCTTAGTCATAGACCCTGCTTCTTTAAGGCGCCGTTGCATCATGCACTCATAATCTGTCGGAATATCGAGAGAGTCTCTCCGTTTCAGGATGTCTCTTTGGTCTGGGCCTGTCACCTGGCAAGCCGTCACAGACCCTGTTTTTGAAACCTGAAAACATTGAGCAAGCGAACAATTGGTGGATTGACATCTCGACCTGCATACTTTGACCCTGTCTTTCTCTCTCTCTCTCTCTTTCTCTTTCTCTCCATGCTGCCCTTTTTCTATCTCATCGTAACGACCTAAATAAAACACCATGACAGTTACCTGAATGACAACTGACCACCAAGATGACCACCAACAACCCACTCCCATCCACAACAAGATCAGCCATAACCACCACCACCACCCTCCTCCACTGGCTCTACATCACCATCACCATCCTCCTCCTCCTCATCACGGCCCTAACCGCCGCCGACCCCGCCCTCACCCCGCAAGCCACGACCATCATCGTCGTCACAGTGACCGCCACCACCGCCGCGACGCCCACCGTCCCCCACCCACCCTCCTACACCTCGCTCGACCTCTTCGCCAACACCATCCTCAGCGTCACCAACACCTACCGCCAAGCCCACAACGCCAGCAACCTCATCTGGAACAAGAGCCTGGCCGAGTACGCAAAGAAATGGGCCGAAGGGTGTAAATGGGCGCATTCGGTAGGGACACACACCCCTCTGCCCGCCTTCCCCCAACCCCACAGCATCAGGTTTATAAACCCGGTTACACAAAGCTTTATTACTAAATAAGGGGACAAAAAGCACGGCCCCTACGGCGAGAACCTAGCCTTCGGGTTCCCGAACGCCTCGGCCGCCGTCGCCGCGTGGGGCGACGAGGGCCTGCGCTACAACTTCCGGGACCCGACGGGGTTCACCGAGGAGACGGGCCACTTCACGCAGCTGGTGTGGCGGGCGACGACCGAGGTGGGCTGCGCGGCGGTGGACTGTGGGGTGGATTTGAATGATGGGAAGGATTCGCAGGGGACGAAGAATGGGGATACTGCCAACAAGAATGGCAATCACAGTGGCAATGGCAATGGCAATGGCAATGGCAACAATGGTGGGAGTGAAGGCATCAATGGCATTCAGCGGCCGCAGGGCTGGTACGTGGTGTGTGAGTATACGCCCCCGGGGAATGTGATCGGGGGCAATGAGAAGCTGGGCGATAAGGCGTTCTTTCGCATCAACGTGCAGGCGTCGAGTACGTATTCGGGGCCGTGGCAGACCGCCGGCAATAATGGGGGGAGTAAGACTTCCGTTGCGTCGAGTACGTCGGGGGCTGCTGCTGCTGTTGCTGCTGTCTTAAGGGGAAAGGGTTGGCGGTGGGTTGTTTATGGGCTTGTTGTTCTGGGGTCTGGGGGTCTGGGTCAGTGGGTGGTGGATTATCTGGTTGTTTAATCTATAATCTTGTTGCAAGTCCGAAAGGAAGCACTAATCACTTAATCATAGTTGCAAGAACTGCTTTGGGTTTCATCATTGTCTGTCATCTCTCATACTACCGAACGTCACGCATATCATTTAATCTCCCCCACACGCTTGAGGGTAAGTGAAATATGCAATACAGATCTATTCGCTTTTTTTTCTTTTGGTTTCGATGTTCCAGCAAAAAGTCTGCTCCCCACTGCTTTTGCGATCTGGAACCGAGCCAAAGGGCGTATCATGGGAGGAAGCTCACAGGAGGAAAGTGTGGAAACTTCGAAGAGAGAGGGAGAGGTAGAGGGAGGAAAAAATGGAGGAGGATATCGACAGACAAGATGCAGGAATGGAAGAAAGAGAAAAAATGGGAAATGGGATGGAAATGGAACACATTAGATACGGAAAAAAAGGAACCCCAATCAACCAATGATCTCCTCGCTCTCCTCGATAATCTCCTCGACAATCTCCTCGACAACGGTGTCGCCCTGTTCGTCGGAGACCGCGGAGGCATCCTTGGCCAGCTTGGGAGTATCGGCCTCCTCGGGAAGGCCGTAGGCCTCGCGCTCTTCGGTCAAGAGCTCCTTCTCCCGACGCATCCAGGCAACCCACTCGTTGAGAACGCGCTTGCGCGTCTCCACCACCGCGGTGTTGGCAATGTCGACAGCGTACTTGTCCTCCTCGTCGAACTCCTTGGAGTATTCGCGCAGGTTCTTGCGCACCTGCTTCTGCTCCTCCTTGCTGAGAAGAGTGGGGGGGCGAGGGCGCCAGACGAACTGCTTGAACTTTTCGGTCGGGTTCTCGGAAAGGGTCTGACCGGCGAAAGTGTGGATGTTCCAGCCGTTTTCCATCTACAGGTACAAATTAGCAACGGTGTCCAGCGAGTGCGAAGAGATTCAGATTAGAAGATGAACATACCGAGTGAGTCCACACACTAGCACTGGTGACAACGTAACGACCGGTGGGATCCCAGTCAATGTCCGTGACACCGTAGTGCTCGACCGTCTTCATCAGCTGAAGGTTGGCAGCCAAATCCTTCTCACCCTCGGGCTTCTCACCCTCGAAATCCATATCCCAGAAGTCTATGTCGAAGCTCGATTGAGAGTGAACCGTGGCAACGACAACGAAGCGACCCTTGGGCGACCAGTAGATGGCGTTGCTCGTCTTCTTCTCAATGGTGCGCACAAGCTTGAAGTTACCGGCCGAAACACCCTTCTTCTCGGGAGCGAAGAAGGAAACTGCCGTCTTAGGGGGAGCGCCAGCACCGCCGGCAGCCTCACCGTTCGTGATGAGAACGAAACGTCCTCCATTCGGCTCCCAGGCGAAGTTGATCACGGTATCCTTGAGACTGTCAACAACCTCGACCGGAACACCCTTCTCGCGAATGCGGAAAATCTCCAGGTTGGTGGCCATGGACTTCTTGGACTTGGAGTGACGATCCACCTTCACACAGACGTAGGTACCTTGTGATTGCCAGTGCAGCTTGACATCGGAGACGTTGAAAAGGTTACGGGTACGAACGATTTCTTTCGAAGGAACGCTCATAAGGGCGACACGAGCGGGGTTGCTGCCGATTTCGGGAGTCCAGAAGCAGAGCAGCTGTTCGTATTGCTTCACGCCCTCGCGGTTAACGGTGGCGGGGGACCATTCGAAGTCCATAACACCATCGATCTTGACGGAGGTCTTGCCCAGCAAGTTCATCCGGGGAAGTTCGTAGATAGAGATCGATTGGGATTGCTGCATTCTCGCAACGTACTTCTCATCAGCAGACCACTTGAAAGCGGGCCACTGAACCTTCTTCTTGGGCTGGGCATCACCCTCGGCACCAGGGCCAGCAGCGAGATCGTTGGAAACGAACGAACGTAGGGGCTTTCCGGTAACGATATCCCAGATGATGATGTTCTTTCCTTCTTCCTCGTAGGTCAAAACAGGGTGACCCTCCTCAACCTGAATGGGGCGCGCGGACCAGGTGGTGAGATAGTTCTCGCCGGGCGAGAACTCAACCAACTGCACAAAAGGGTGAGGGAACTGCTTTTGCTTCGAGAAAGCCGGGCCACCCCAGAGTTGAATACCCTGAGGGTGGACAGAGGCGAGGTAGGTACCCTTGGGGGACCACTGGACGAACAGCTGCGTCCAGTGGGCACGATCGACAACATTCTCGGGCGGGTGGTTCTTGTTGTTCCAGAAGACGCCGACCTTGTCGCCGCGGTAGAGGGCGAACTGGTCACGAGCGTTGGGGTCGGCGAGCCACGAGCGGAGGTGCTCCTTCTCCTTAAAGGGTTCGATAGTGGGGGGCTTGTATTCCTCGTCGACACGTCCTTCACGACCGTAGCGGTCAATATCCATCAGTTTGTTGACAGCGAGAGTGTGCTTCTTGTCGAGGGGGACACCGTGCAGGGCCTTCACGGCAGCGACGGCTTGTTCGGGAGTCTCATATTCGACGAAGGCGAAACTGCGACCCAACGTTAATTTCTCCCTGCTGCAGTTCCAGCCCGAGATCCCAGTACATACCCTTCGGACATATTCTTGTCGTTGATGGGCATGAAAACAGCATCTTCGGAGGTGTTGCCGGCGGTGGTGAGCTTCCTCAACAAGAATTTGATGAGCTTCTGCCTGCTCTCCTCGGGCACGATCGGAAGCCCATCGATGACAACGAATGTATCCAAACCCTCATCAAGTTTCACTTCAAACTGCTCCTTGAGGTCTGCAAGACCAAAAACCGATCGCGGTCAGTGACGAGGGGCACGGGTAACGGATAGGACAGGACAGGACAGGACAGGACAAAGAACGCGAGTCGGGGTCGCACTCACCGGAGAAGTCAATCTCCTCCTCCTCCTCTTCGTGGAGGTCCTGCTCGGAGAGGGTGTCGAAACTGGGCGCCATATTTGCACTCACAGCGGACGGCGATAAAGAGGGGGGAGGGGATCGGGGTGGAGAGCGTTGATACGGAGGAGGAAAGATCCTGTTCTGGATTTTCTGCTGGTCGACCCCGTTTTGGCTGATTTTAGGGCAAAAAGAGCAAATCCCAAACCGCAAGCGCTTCTGTGTGCGAAGCAGCTGAGTCAGCTGTAACTGAGATCAGGTGACCACAGATCACCTGATCAAGTGTGGCTGGGCGGGACAGGAGAAGGAGTGGAGTGGGGGAGTGGGAAGTCGGGGACTTCTAACTTACTAGTGCAGTACACGTGATTTAGATTGACTAAGCCGTGTCCCCCAGCTTCTCGACCGGCTGATGATGATTGTCACTCTAACCGATCCGACCTGTACAGTACATCGGCTTGGCTGGACATCATAACAATCGCGATCCCACGTATCGTCCCTTCTCCTCCCCCCCCCTCCTCCCCACGCCTCTTCTTCGTCTTGCTCGTGTGGGTGAGAGCTGTTGGTAGTCCTGGACCGGCCATCTTCCAGTCATTATCTCTTTTCTCGTTGTTCATTACACAATCCCTCGTCTTGCATCGCATCTTCCGGGGATTTCTCTATCGTGCTCCCTCTTATGCCCCGCCGGTCCTAAGCGCCAGCGCTACGCCCAGATCTAGACGCTCCCTCCTCCCAGAGCACCACCACCCGCGCCCTAGACCCTGCCATTTGCTACCCTATTAGCCTACACCCAGCCTCTGGCTAGCAATTGACATCTTTCTGAGTCTCTGTTCACATTAGTTTTGGAATTAACGCGGATAGCGAAGCCACTGGAACAAAATGTCGCGTAAGTTCGGAGTCTGATGTTCCCGGGCCACGCAGCAGTGCCGAGATCGCTCTCAACTGACATCACCCCATTTTTGCGCCAGTCTCACCAGAGGCCCGTGTGCAGTTTACTCCGATCATCGATTCGATCTTAGCAAAAAGCGACCTGAATACCATCTCCGAGAAGCGCATTCGCAAAGGCCTTCAGGAAGAGATCGGATATGACCTTACCCCGCAAAAGGTCAGCTCCCCGGACTTGGACTCTCCTCGCGACACCCTGCTTTTTATACTTCCAGCGTCGGCGTAACATATTGCTAACCTCGTTTTCGTATTCAGGCTGCCGTCAAGCAGCTTATCATGGAACGTTTCGACATCTTTGCGGCAAGAGGGGGCATTGTAGCTGCACCCGAGCCGGCTGTGACTGCTGTCACAACCACCAATGGCCATGGTCCCAGCCACGGCTCCGAAACGCCCCCTGCGGACCCATCGTCTCCTGCACAGTCCTCGATTTCTCACAAACGCCAAGCGGATAGTGAGGATAACTCGGACCTTTCGAGCAAGACGCCCCCAGCAAAGAAGAAGAAGCCGGACAACGATATCGATGCGGACGCCCTGTACGCTGCAAAGCTACAGGCCGAGGAGAACATGCGCGCTCGTCAAACCCGTGGGGGCAATGCGCGCCGAGCTCCTCCCGTGAAGAAGAAGACCAAGGCGAAGACGTCTAAGAAGGTCAAGGCGGAAGATGACTCTGACCTTGAGTCGGGCTCAGAATCGGGAAAGAAAGTCAACCGGTCCGGCGGTTTTCATGTGAGCTTCAGATTCTTCTTTCAAGTCTAACACGTTTACTGACACTTCCTCAGAAACCACTCACTCTTTCACCAGCGCTCTCTGCTCTGTTGGGTGGCGAGGTTACTGTCTGTTTCCCCCTTGTCTGTTATGTTTTTCTCATTCTCTGGCTTTGTTGCTGACTATACCACAGCTTTCTCGTCCGCAGACAGTCAAGCGACTCTGGCAGTACATTCACGAGCATAATCTTCAAGACCCTAGTGATAGGCGACAGATCTGCTGCGACGACGCAATGCGCGCAGTCTTCAAGCAAGACCGTATACATATGTTCACCATGACCAAAATTTTGAGTCAGAACTTATATAGCCCCGACGAATGACCTGTTTCCGTTGATCGAGAACTACGGTGACCGGTAGCCTTCAGGACAGGGCAGCCTGCGGCGAATATGTTGCTGCACTTACGACCATCTTATTTACACTCATTGCACCGCATAAGGAGACCCGGCGCTACATTGCTTGTTTCTTATTTATTCTCTCATTGCCCTCTCATAGTGTCTCATCCTTGGCTCTTTTCTTTTCCCTTCTCCTGATTTTACTTACTGATATTGTCATTGGCGAGATGCTTGCCTCCTATTTCCTTTTGTTGATTTGATAGTTTCTCTCCAGCGGGAGTTGGTGCTGCCTTTGAAATAGGCGCGATGGATAATTCTATTTAGATATCATATATGATTCTGATGGTGGGCTCATATAGCCTGTCGCCTTTCAGCGTAGGCATTAGTCAAAAATGCCAGAAATCCATCTGAGTGTGCATAAGCAATTGGGTTGCCTCTCCCCCGCATTGAAGACTAGTAGGCCATGGGGCATTTTGGAGGGGATATGAGACACAACCTCGACTCGGTTTTTGTTTGAATGTTGTGGATGAGTTATCATGACTAGAAATGAGTCATACCATGGACTGAGCCGATTTGTAACGATCGTCAGTCTCAGTGAATGAAGGAAGGGAAAGGGGGGGAAAGGAGGGGGATGTCATCGATGATGCTTGTTTGCTCACTAAGCATGCCGCAAACCCGACTTTTTTGCCCGCCGCCGCTTGCACTGGAAAGCTGGTCATTAGCAGCGACTACTCTCTTTACTCCTCCGTCACAATCAACGCTTCGTCGCAAAGGCTCCAGGGAGCCAGAGCTCTTTTTGTCACCCAGATCTCCTGCTAAACTTCGATCTCTTCAACTGGTTCCGCCAATTTCATTCACTACTTCTCCCATACCTCCCGATGTCTGAGACTCAACCTGCTCAGGCCCCCTCCGGACCGCAAGGCTCAAACCGAGGCGGCCGTCGGCGCGGACGAGGGGGAGGATTCGGAGCTGCTCGCCAACCTGGACAGGCGGAAGCCTCGCAACAAACAACCGACGGTCCAGGAAAAGGGTCAAGATCCAGAGGTCATGGACCCCGCCGCGGCGGCGGCGGCGGCGGGGGAGGTCGCGACAAACAGAAGTCCGCCGCGAACACGACTGATGCCAAACCCACAACCACAACTGAGAGTAGAGGAAAGCAGGCGGTCGCAGAGGATTCCGATGACGCAGACGATGGGGAGGTCTGCTTCATCTGTGCCTCGAAGGTTGAGCATACCTCCGTCTCACCTTGCAACCACCGGACCTGTCATATTTGCGCGTTGCGGTTGAGAGCGTTGTATAAGAACAAAGCTTGTGCACACTGTCGGGTATGTGCTTCTGCTTTGCCCCCCCCATGCCGTTAATTGGCTAGGTGCTAATAATTGTGTGCTGCGACAGACGGAATCCAGCTTTGTGATCTTCACAGATGACCATGCTAAGCGCTTTGAGGACTTCACAGAAGCCGATTTCTCCCAAAAGGATGACAACCTTGGAATCAAGTATGAGAGTGGTGAGATCTTCGAGGACACTGTGTTATTATTGCGATACAACTGTCCCGAAAGGAGCTGTGATGTCGCTTGTTTGGGATGGCCTGACCTGCATCGCCATGTTAAGACCAAGCATGGCAGGGTGATGTGGTGAGTATCTTCGCTCTTGAGTGAGCATTTGTGCATTTACTTACAGATATTCTCTACCTCTAGCGATCTTTGCACACGGAACAAGAAGGTCTTTACCCACGAGCATGAGCTTTTCACTAACCAGGAATTGCGGCGACACGAGAGACATGGAGACGATGTTCCTGGTGCGATTGACCAAAGTGGATTCAAAGGACACCCAGAGTGTGGTTTCTGTCGGCAGCGTTTCTACGGCGATGACGAACTTTACGCTCACTGTCGTGACCGTCATGAGCGGTGCCACATCTGCGATCGACAATCAAGTAACCGCCAACAACAGTACTACATTGACTACAACGCGCTAGAGGACCATTTCCAAAAAGATCATTTCCTCTGCTTGGATCAGGAGTGCTTAGAGAAGAAATTCGTGGTCTTCGAATCTCAGATGGATCTCAAAGCGCACCAGCTGGAAAACCACCCCAACGGGCTCTCGAAGGATGCAAGACGCGACGCACGTACCGTCGACCTCTCTACATTTGACTACAGAGCTCCGTACCAGCCTCAACGACAACGCCGTGGTGCAGGTCGTGGACGGGATCCCAACTCAGAGCCTCTGCCCGTCTCGAGCGCACAGCCCCTGAGACGAGACGAGATTGCCTATCAACGACAGATGGCCATTCAAAGTGCACAGTCTGTTTCCACCCGGAGTTTCGGCGGCCAGCTCACCCGCAGCGACACTCAACCTGTGCGCGCTCCCGCTCGATCCGCGGCTGCCACGCCTGTGCAGACGCCTCCGGCCGCATCCACACCCGTTGCTGAAATGAGCGACCTCAATCTGAACGCAGATGCGGGCCCCGTCTCCCCTCAGGAACAAGCACGCCGCCTGCGCCATGCTGCCGTCGTAGAACGCGCCTCGAATCTGCTCGGCAATGATAGGAACAAACTCAACGAATTCCGCACCCGAGTTTCCAGCTATCGCACTTCCTCCATCTCGGCCACCGAGCTAATCGACGCTTTCTTCTCCCTCTTTGACACTTCCAGCACCGAGCTCGGTAAACTGATCAAAGAGCTCGCCGAGATCTACGAAGACGACAACAAGCGCAATGCATTGCTGAAATCCTGGAACGACTGGCGTGCGATCAACGAAGACTATCCTGCCCTCCCCGGCCCTGGCGGGACTATCCCCGGCATGTCGCCAGGAACCGTCAATGGCAGCGGCGTGGGAGGAAAGCGTGTCCTGCGTCTCAAATCCTCCACTGCGCAGTCCTCCCGATCCGCCGTCGGTAGAAGTGGTGCCATGCCCTCCGGGTCCTCTTCGGCCAGTGCTTTCCCTCCCCTTTCCTCTGCGACGGCTCGCTCTGCCCCGCGATCCACGCCAGCTTCATCCACCCCGTGGGCAAGCTCAGCAGCAGCACCCACTTCCGCCGCCCCCTCGCCCTCCATCACCCCCCGCACCTACTCCACTCGCTCCGGCACTCCCGCCACCTCCCGGCCGGCCCAAACCAGCAGCGCCGACGCTTTCCCAGCCCTCCCCGCCGCACCCAAACCCAACGTCCTCATGGCAGGTCTCACCCGCGGCACTGTCCGCTGGGACAACCGTGCACCGCAGGTGAACGCCTGGAGCTCCTCGTCCCGGAACGATTCCGGCGCCAACTCCACCGCGGAGGACGAGGATTTCCCTGCTGTCGGGGGCAAGAAGGGCAAAGGCAAGAAAGGAAAACAGACCTTGTTCCATTTCGGATAATTTAGGGAAATTTCCGTCTTTCTCCGCATATCTGATACACTCAGTATGTATCTATCTACATAGACGATTTACACCCACACACCCACGAGCTCTGTACCTCCATCTTCCGAAGAAGTCTTTTGTCATGTTTGAGCCTGTTATTAAGCGTGTTGTTTCACTCAGAGTTGGCTCGGGGACTTGTTTAAGGATACAAAAAAAAGTAGAGTTTTCATATTGTATATTTTGCTTTCCCGTAACACAAGTAAATATAGTCATCTGATTGAGATAGGAGGCTGATCAATACTGGAGGCCAAAGAGACTGTCTTTCTCTTCGTGAAGGTCTGTCTATAGTGGCCATGTGGTTGCGAGAGAACGATGAGCTGGGGCCTTGCTAGGCAGGCGACTAGAAAGATCGAAGTAATACTACCAGGCACCGGACAGATGTAGATATTCTGTGAATCCGCCCTGAGAGCGCAATCGCAGTGGCTCAATGCCTGGATACTACTAGGAGGTGCTACCGGGTACTGTACATATATGCTGCTATTCCTCTTCACCCTGGACATACTTCAACCTATATTAGACTGGGCAGCAGGCACGGTAGGTCTACAATGCTAAACCTACCGATTTTGTGCTATAGTTCTGCCGGCAGGGTCAACGCGAACGCATTATCCCGACCAGCTCAGGCGATCCTCAGGCGCTTCCGGATCCATCGAGTTTTCGGGACTCTCACCTTTATCATCTTCGCTATCGTCATCTTCAACGTCGCCAGTATCGTCGTCTTCAGTATCATTGATACCATAATCGTCAGCGTCGTCTTCAGCATGTTCTTCAGCGCCATCATCACCACTAACCTTCGCCACATCCCCGTCAATCGCGGCCATGCGCAGGAGAAACTCATCCTGGAGACGCTTCAGCCACCGCCAAAGAGCCTTGTTACCCAGGGTCCCATCCCGCGCCAACAGCAACTGTTCCCTGAGCGAAAGGATCAGATTGCGCCTGCAGGTGACGGCCAATGCGCGGGTCTTCGCGTGCCGACGCCTGGCCATGCGGTCCAAGCTCTCAGCGACCTCCTGCGCCGTTTCGAGGACACCCGGCGGGAGGTCGACCAGCTTGGCTAAGGCCAGGCCGTAGAAGCGGGTGGTGTCGGGTCCCTCGGCGACCCTGTAGAGCATGGTCATCTTGGACGCGTCGGGGCTGATCTCGGCGGCCAGATGGAGGCTGGCGACGCCGCTGCGCTCGCCCAGGATGACCGCCAGATCGCGGAAGTGCGTCACGAACCAGACCAGGGCGTGGCTCTCGACCAGCGCCTCGGCGATGGCGATGGCGATGGCCAGGCCGTCGGCGGTGCTGGTGCCGCGGCCGAGCTCGTCGACGATCACCATGCTCGGCTGCTCGGGCTGGACGTTGCGCAGGATGAACGCCATCTCGCGCATCTCGGCGGCGAAGGTGGAGACGTTGGCCTCGACCTCGTCCGCGGTGGCGACCCGCGCGAACAGCTGGTGGATGATGGGGAACGAGGCATACTCCGCCGGCACGAAGCAGCCGATCTGGGCCATCACGGTCATCAGGGCGATCGACCGGATGTAGGTCGACTTGCCGCTCATGTTGCAGCCCGTGATGACGTTGAACCGCGTCTGCGGCGTGGCGTACACGTCGTTCGGGATGAATTTCTTCGCGTGGATCTTCTCGCGGATCGGGTGGCGGCCGGCTTTGATGGCGAGCACGTTGGTGATCTCCGGGCGGATGTACTCGTGGCTCGTGGCTAACTGTGCGAAAGAGGCTAGCATGTCGAGAATGGCGATGGCCTCGCTGATCTTGAACAGACTCGATACCTCGGAGCAGATGCTCGTGATCAGATCCTGGACCGTCTCGTCGCTCATGCTAATCACTTCGTTGTGCGCGTCTCGAATCTTGTGGTTCAGCTTGACGAGATCGAGCGTCTGGCATTCGACGCGGTTCTTCTTGCGGTAGACATTAATGAAGACCTCGGGTAGTGTATGAGTCTCTGTGGTTGGAATGCTGATGTAGTATTGGCGGGCTCTATCATACTTCAGATCGAGAGCAAGGTCATGGCATTCTACAGGCGTTAGAGAGATACTAGACGCAAGATAGTTTGAGGATGGCACTTGCCCGCTAGAGCAGTGACCAATTCCGTAGCGTCTGTATTGGCCTCTTTATAAGCCTGCCTTGCGACATCAAGCAAGCTATTGACCCCAGCCTGGGATCCGGATTGGAGATCGAAGTGGTCAGCTCAAATAGTGGAGCACGGGAAAGGTCGTTACCCTGACGCAGTATATCCTCTGATTCCTGAGGTCGAGTGGCTTCGTCTGGTAGGTGACTTCTTCGTTCAGAGTTTCGTCGATCAGCTGCTCCAGTGCTTGATGACCTTCCGGGGCGCATAGCTAGAGACTGTGATTAGCCTGAAATCTCATGAAGCCGTCTAGACTCTACCTCTCTGATGTTGAGGAGCAGATTACTCTGAGCCGGAGCAAGTGTCTTGTATATCGACTTGATGGATGAGACATATGTTTTGACCATGATGACATTGTTTACAGATTGCTCGACGTATCCGATTGCTCGTTTGGTAGGGACAAGGATAAGCTAGGCGGTTAATTCTTGCATGTAAGTTCGGCTCGAACTCCACTCACTGAAGTCAAAGCCTTGTCGACGTCAAGGTAACCCTTGAGGGCTTTATCCACGGCTATGTCAGCGCAGAAGAGAGCTTAAGCAGCCAATCACTAACCCTGTCTGATGGAAACAAACATGTCCTCTTTGGTGGTCAGGTCCTCGACTGCGTCGTAGCGGGCCAGTAGCTGCGATCCATCGGTAGAAGGCTGCAGAATATTCGCCCTGAGCAGCCGTGTGCCCATGGGAGTCAGTGTCTCGTTGAGTAGTCCGAAAAGGCTATCCTTTGACCTCGCAACCTGTAAGTTCTGAGTGAGCTCCAAAGATACAATAGTAGATAAGTCAATCGACATTGCACCCTGAGATGGCTCGTATTTGATTCGCAGAGAATGGCAGGTGAAAGCCTTGTTGATTTCTACCTCGACGTATTTCAGAACCTGTCAAGGATCAATGGCTGTTTCGCTCATCCCCGACCCTCCTGTGAGCACATACGGCAGCAAAACAGCAAGAGGCAAAATAGTTCCCCTCCAGGACCATCCTGATGGATTCGGCATCTTCTGAGAAAGCCAGTCTCTTCACGTATTCGTGGCCCATTGTTTCGGACCAGAACTTCCGGTCCACTGAGGTGAACGTTGTGTCTGGGATGTTCTCCTTAAGTATATAGGCGAGTTTGGATTCCTGTGCACTATTCATTAGGAGAATCTCCGTGGGCTCATACACGCCAATCTTCGTGACGGTCTTGACATAGGTCTGATTGTCGCAAATCTGACATAGAACCGCCTCTGCAGTAGAGAGATTGACGAAGGCCAAGCCAACCGTAGCTGAGACGCCGCGAGACTCGCTGACTGCACAGACAATATCTTGGGATGCGACGCTCGTCGCCGAGGTTGTCGGTCGTGTTGCTGTTCGGGGCCGTGAACTACTTGCTCGGGTGAGGGCGACGAATGAATCTGAAGCGCCCACCGAGGAGGCCCTGGAGTAGATGGAGGCCATAGTGTTTGCCTGGAGAGTATGCAGTCTCTGTGCGCAAGTTCTTTCCAGGTGCAGTGAGGTAGAAGTCTTGCCCAATTGGTAAGAGCTACACGTGATTGATCCCGGCGCGCTCCCAGTGCACTCCCTTTTCCACCCCCAATCTTAAGGACTCTGTCTGATCAACACCCCTATTAGTGAGTGAAACTATCTCTTGTTGAAGAGAGCCACGCACTTCCGGCATGGCCGCTGATTTTATATACAGCTTACATGCAAAACCCTCATTTTTACTCCAGAAAACTCTTGCTGTTGATTAGGATTTATAGATCATCGATAATAAGTACGCACCTCTATAAGTTGTAAGGAGAGATGCTTTATAAGGCCTTACTGACTTACTTACAAAGGTGCTGAGGGAGGCTTCCTCTGCTCATGTTACTAAGAATACTGAGTAATATACTATGTATGTTTTCCATAGGAGCTCAGACCTACTTGATGTGATATGGCCTCTTGATGATGCCGTTCTCTGGCCACATAGGACCGTTCTGACCTCCCAAAGACAGTCGCGAAACCAATTCAGTACTCAAATTGCGGGCGGCGGGGGTTGGGGTATTGAAGATTCTCATCATAATGGTTGTCAAATAAAGGTAGAGGGTCCTGGCCATGGAGATTGTGCATGTTCCTAAGAACCTTAGCGACCGTCCCATCCAGCTCCGGTTCTCGAATAATTGTAGCCTGTCTTTTCGATAGACGAAGAACGTAAACAGGGATTAATCTCTTGCAATCATGAGCAGTTTCATAGTTATAATCAGCATTATTGAGGTCGAGTATAAAATAGGAGGTCTTCCCGCGGAAGATTTTAGCAGCAACAAAACGAGTCTCGATATCCGGGCGATTCTTCTGAAGGTACTCTTCAATCTCTGAGACAAATGGACGTATGGATTCTAAGTAATTTCTGGGCTCAAGAATACTATTTGGAGTGACACCAAGTATTCGCATGGTATCTGAGCCGACACTCGGCAGAAACTGAGAAAGGACCTCTCGAATCTGGCGAATAATGTGCTCCCGAATCGATTGGGTTGAGTCATCCATAGTGGGGTGGGATTATGGAGATGTGGTAACTTAGTGAGTCGGACCGAGTGAACATTGCTGGTCTCCAGATACGAGGACTTGAATGAAGGATGAAGGTCATTTAAATGCAATCATACACTTCACAAGCATGGGGGATGCTCCGATGTCCGAAAGCGGGATAGTGCCGATCTTCCCCCACGGCAGCGATAAGTCAGTCCGCCCGGGATTCTTTATCGATTTTTTTTTCTAAAAGGCTAGAAGACCTTCACACAACAAACCCCCCAGATCACTCTCACAATGGCGACTCTTCTGCCTCCTCCTACCAAGCGTCAGAAGACGGAGATTGCCGAGAAGGCCCGTCTTCAGCAAGAGATCGAGAGCATCCCGGAGAATCTGGGCAGTGTCCGAGTGCAGTTTTTCGACCAAGCGACAGGAGCGCCAACCGGACCAGCAGTGTCCGTCCCAGTGGCCGATGCCAACGTAAAGAACTTGGAGACGCTACTCAATACCCTACAAGGCAATGTAGGTACGCGACACACATGCGAAGATGGTGACCTCATACCAGATATACTAATTTCCGCTCCTTCGCAAAAAAACCCAGGAAGATGATGAGCGGGTGCCATACCGGTTTACCTACCAGTCGGACGATAAGGACAATCAGACGATCGACATTCTAACACATCTGTACCACTCGCTGCTCAAGCCGGGCCTCAAGACCACCGAAGATACCGTTCACCTCTACTACACGCCGCAGGCGGTTTTCCGAGTCAAGGCGGTCTCGCGATGCTCTGCTTCCATCGCCGGACACGGGGAAGCGATTCTGGCCACCTCCTTCTCCCCCGTCAATTCGTCCACCATGGTCACCGGCAGCGGTGACTCAACGGCCCGAATCTGGGACTGCGACACCGGAACCCCCCTGCATACCTTGAAGGGTCACACTAGCTGGGTGCTGGCGGTCAGCTACTCCCCCAACGGCGCGATGATCGCGACCGGCAGCATGGACAACACGGTGCGGGTGTGGGACGCGAAAAAGGGCACAGCGCTCGGGGCGCCGTTGAAGGGCCATGCGAAGTGGATCACCAGCCTGGCGTGGGAGCCCTATCACCTACAGCAGCCGGGGCGGCCGCGCCTGGCGTCCGCCTCCAAGGACTCGACGGTCCGCGTCTGGGACGTGGTCAGCAAGCGCATCGATATGGTTCTCACCGGCCACAAGGGCTCGGTCACCTGCGTCAAGTGGGGCGGCACGGGCAAGATCTACACGGCCTCGCATGACAAGACGGTCAAGGTGTGGAACGCGGAGAACGGCACCCTGATCCAGACCCTGTCCGCCCACGCCCACCGGGTGAACCACCTGGCGCTGTCCACGGACTTCGTCCTCCGGACCGCCTACCACGACCACACGGGCCAAGTCCCGCAGGCCGACGCCGAGAAGGTCGCCGCCGCGAAGCAGCGGTACGAGCACGCCGCCACTATCAACAACAAGATCGTCGAGAAGCTCGTCTCGGCCAGCGACGACTTCACCATGTATCTCTGGGAGCCGGAGAACTCCAGCAAGCCCGTCGCGCGACTGCTCGGTCACCAGAAGGAGGTCAACCATGTCACATTCTCGCCGGATATGGCGTACATCGCCTCGGCGGGATTCGACAACCACGTCAAGCTCTGGAATGCCCGGGATGGAAAGTGAGTGCAACCTTCCGTTCTTATTGGGTCCTGGAGCCTCGACACTAACGAATACCACCTCATAGGTTCATCACCACTCTCCGCGGCCACGTCGGAGCCGTCTACCAATGCTGTTTCTCCGCCGACTCCCGCATGCTCGTCTCCTCGTCGAAAGACACGACCCTGAAGGTGTGGAACGTCCGCACGGGCAAGCTCTCCGAGGACCTGCCGGGACACAAGGATGAAGTGTTCGCGGTGGACTGGAGTCCCGACGGACAGAAGGTGGGAAGTGGCGGCAAGGACAAGGCCGTACGGATATGGCGCAACTAATGTCGGAGAGGAAAAAAGCTTTTTGTTTGTGTTTTGATCTCGATGAACAAAGTATATAGAACCAGATACCCTGTTTTTCACCCTGGAGACAGTATGTGCTACGTGCTTTGAGCTATCGTTGGTCGTAACGTAAACACATGTCGGTTATTGGATAAGCTGACCCTGCGTACCGGTACTATAACCTCGACCCTGAGACATGGCTGATACAGGCCAGCCCCGGGGGTTGACCCCACGTGCTTACTCTTGTTGCACGATGGCGCGCGGGTCATTGTGTCCAACGCAGCTGAGACGTACAGTACATACAGTCAGCATAACCCTACTAGACCCATCTACGTACACGAAGTCGTTGGTCCTGCCTATGCTTCCCCTCAACTCAGAGTATTCCTATTCAGTCTGGTAAAGGACAAACGTTAAAGTACTGTACGCCAACAGGATCAAGTGAAACACCAACATAGAGCCAAGAGCCAAGGGTAGTAAGGAAATGCGATTCGCTATCTTCCGCTAGCTGCGAAAGGAACTCCAGAACTTGAAGCTTCAAGAGACAAGTCAAAGAAGGTTGTTACTTGCAGTGGGTTTCATGAGAGCTTCTGAAGAGGCGAAGAGAGAAGGTACAGTACAGTACAGCTACAGTACATGAGAATTATGAATTATGAGAATGAGATGCAGTGCTTGACGTGCATGCACCATGATGCTCACCCACAAATGTCAGAATTAGACTCATCCCCCGCCCCTTGCCTTTGGGCACAAACATATTAGAAAACGAGGTTGTTGAAGATGAAGAGTTGATCCAGTTTAGACATTCGACTGACTGTCTTCTACCCAAGTTATACACGGGGGGACACGCAGGTAAGGAAAGCATAGCAGTATTCGCACAGAGGGGCAGCAACACAGACTCGGAAGCATTGAGGGTAAAATTAATAAGGCAAAGAGAAAAAGAGACCACCGAGTAGCACAAGTAAGGACTGGAAGAGATATAGAGCAAAGGATAAAACCAAGTAGAAAACTAATGGCACAAATAGAAAAGCCCACGACACCGGTCCCGATACCGATACCAATACACCCAATCCGTTTGATGAAAACAAACCCCTTTCCCAACCCCGGAACCAGTCCCTTTAGAGAAACACCGCATTCCCAGGAACCCAGGTCATATTACCAGAACCCATAAAACTTTGCGCCAGAGGAGGTATTAGGCAAACAGCAAAAAGAAGTAAATCAAGGAAAAGGCGAATCTCACAGACCAGACAAGCGCATCATCGGCTTTCTAGTCATAATCGTCTCCACCGTCATCGTTGTCACTGTGCCGCCCGCGCGATCCCTTGACGCCGTCCTTTCGGATCGGGATCTTGATGCCTTGGAGCGCGAAGCATTTGCTGAGGGACGTGCTTTCGATGACACCGGGGAACTTCTTGGCGGAGTATACATGGAAGGGGTCGGAAAATACGGATGCCAGAACGGGCGCTGCCCCGTGGTTGATCACTGACACGCCATTGGGAGATTCCCCGGACTGGGTGCCCACGTTGATGAAGCTCATTTTCAGGCTGCAGAGGAAAAGTCAGCTAAGCAGTAGCACAGCAGGGGAGTTTACTGTTCAAAACACGCACCGGAAGGAACCCTCTGTCCGTACACTCAGGTCCTGCAGAATGAACCAGACACCGATCTTGTTCTCCGGATCCGTCAGTCGGAATGCACTGGCGCTCAAACTGCCGATGAGATTTCGCGTGAACATGCCAGCACCTGGAGCGGCGGTAACCGGCTGCGCTGGGGAGATGTTGGCGGGTGGCATGTGACCCCCGGCGTAGTAGGGGTAGTAAGGTTGGGCTTGCGGATTCGCTCCATAGGGGTTCTGGTATTGAAGTTGCGGGTTTCCGGCGTAGTAGTTATTCATGTGCGGGTAACCGACAGGCTGACCATAGGCATTTTGCGCGTACGGAGGGTACGAGGGTGAGACGTTCTGCAACGGGGGCGGGTATGACGAGGACATGGCGGTAGATATCGACGGAGAGGTGGCCGAGTGCTTCACCAAGTTGACCTCGCTCGTCCCCTCGGCATTCCACAGATCGACCATGAGTACATAAAAGGAGGTATCAATCTCACTAGTTCAATTTGATCAGTGTTTGTCGCATCACCATTGGCGAACCCGGGGCGTCGACTTACTTGATATCGATTTCCTTTTCAGTTTGAGCGTCCCGGACAATTAGACGGATGCATGGAGGAGGCGTGATGGGTCGTCGATCCTGATGATGGTCAGCAAAGGTAAAGACGATTTGACATAAACACAGCGCCTGGCTCTGGGTTAAGAACGTCTGTCACGTGCCGAATTCTCTTCATCCAAGAACAGGCCAAACCCAAGACTCAGATCCATGCGACTTCGAGTCTCATCAAAAGAGCGCTAGCAATCAGAAGCAGCCAATTGCAGACAAGTCCTGATTTTCTTTTCAATGCGTTCGCGACTCAGCGTCCCCGAGCTTCACGAACCATCCGAGCCATGCAGGTTTGGCGACAACCCAATCGGACTCCATGCCTCTGCCTAGCGATTCTCTTGCCGACGGAACTGCATCCGGACCAATATCCGAGTCGCATGGATCCAAGATCTCCAGTCCTTTCCAACGCCTGAAGAAGAGTTCGAGCACAATGCGACAAACGAAAAATTCAGATCCATGCGCTAGTCCGAAGGCGCTTGCGGGTATCGACAAGACTGACCTTGTCACCGAAGCCACACATGCGGGCGCGAATCGGCTGCTGTACCACTTGTAGGGCCCAAATGCGACCCTCGTGAACGGTGGTGAGCGGAGAGAGATGGGCTGCGGAGGCCATGGCGGGGGGCACTGGGCCGGCGGACCCAGGCGTGGGGTAGGAGGAAGAGGGCGGAATTCGATCCATGGCGAGGGGTGGCGGAGGAATACGATCCATGAAGTGAGACAGAGGGGGGAGAGGGGGGGAGGGGGGGTGGGAGGTGAGCTCGTGGCTTGTCTGCAATAGCGCGGGTTCAGCCAAGCGGAGGAGGGTGAAGCTGAAAAAGGCGGGGTTGCATACGAGCGCAATGCGCGTGGTGAGGAAACTGGCTGACGATGAGGGGGAAAAGACCAAAAGAAAAAGCAAAGAAGGAGGTAGATTGGTAGATTGGAGAGGGAGTAAGGAGAGGGAGAAAAGAAGACTAAAGGTAGTTAATTTTTGGAGTAGCGGGGAGAGAGAAGAGAAAGTTAGGAAGAGAAGAGAAGAGAGAGCAGAGAGCAGCAGCAGCAGCAGCAGTCAGTGGGCAGTGTGGGCGGAGTCACGGGCAGCTTTTTTGGAGTTCCAGAACTGCACGGAGTATGAGCTCATCTCTTTTACTCTCTTTGCTTCATGCTCGTCATTCCCTACCTTTTTTTCCCTTCAGAAACACAGCTGTTTGGGATGTTGGTCCTAGATAGTCTAGTGAGTTGCTAATCAATTCATAATCTGATACTTGTCTGATGGAAAGAATAAGGTATTTGCTTGTGATCCATACGTCGGGGCTCCTGAGGATCCCACGGGTCTGTGGGCGTCAGGCTTCAGCTTCTGTTGGTTAGGGGCATCCCGGATTACGGAGCTGTAATATTGCTAGAACACCCACGGACTGCCCGCTAATGTTTTAGCTGGGTATTCTAGGGATGAACGGGGCGTGGAGGATACCCGAGGAATACCAGAGGAATACCAGAAGATTACCAGAAGAATACCAGAAGAATACCGGTGCAGCGTGAGGTTTAGAGGGTTGGCCGGAACCAAAAAGTTACCTTCCGTTACCAATTACCTCCCCTCGACCTCACTATTCTGCACCCGGCCGAACCCGCTGGCTGCACGCCCAGACCCGAGATGTTACTAGCGCCAGAATCGATAGGTTTTAGTCGCGTCACGGATCAGGAGGCGATCAGCACTCAAGCCGGCGCAGGAACCTGGACCCAGACAGTCGGGTTCGGCCTCTTGCCCTGTCCGGAGCTTTGCTTGCCGTGTGCATCCTACTAGTCTTGGGGGTGCTGTTCACGGAAGCTGAGCAATAGGTCATCGCCTCAGCTAGAACCCTAAATTTCATGCATGATGTACTGTACAGTACTTCTTCAATTCACATCCTTCCACTGCTGACCTACTACTTATTGAATTTCTTCGGGTATCCCCTATCTTTGCAGTCCTTCGTTTTTTTGACATGCTGCAGCATATTGCCGTGTGCGCCCGGGGCGCTGTCACTCTGGCCTGCTGCCCGTGTACAGCGCTGTCACTACTGCACACTGCCAGATAAGTCGGTGGTTCAGGTTGTCAGAATGTAACACCGGAAGAGGGGGGAAGGAATTCGACAAATGAGATTCTTGATTAACCGACTGCGGCATTTCCCCGGTACGAGCTAAACCCGATCAGGCATACAGTGGGCTGTCTGTTGACTCTATCAGCCAATCTCATTCCCGTATGTCCTCCTGCAGGCGTTTTCGTTCCTCTGCGTTGGGTCGACAGAAGCTGACGCCCGACGCAGAGCTGACCTCTCCTCCACCCGTTTCAGATGGCTGCAGTCGATTCATGTCGGTGATAAGGCCGTTCACAGCGTCAAATCAGCGACTGGGCGGTCCAAGAATAGTGCCTTTGCCGATTCGGGACGCCTGCGTGCATGATCATTCGAGATGAAGACAAGGTTTCGGCCATCGCCCTCTTCGAGGAAGACCTCAGCGTCATTGAAGAGGGCATGAAACAGACACAGGCTTGGATACAGGATTATGAGGACATTGACACTATAAGGGGTGTATCAGACCACATCACCTTCCAACTATAACGGCATGAGAAGTCAACAAATCTGGATGGGAAGGAAGCGGAGTACAATTTTGCTTGGAACAGCTAAGCAATTCTTCGCGTTTCTCACGAGCCTGCGAATGCGCACGGATCTTGGTAATTGTCAATGTCAACCGGAGGAGAAATGGAAGATGACTGTTGAGACCGAACCCTTGATATGATGTTCTTCCATCTACTATAAGACAGTAGCATGTTTGCAGAATGATCAATAAGCCATACAGGTTCATCCCTGATAATTGGCTAGCTGAACTATCGATAACATCAGTAACGTATCGTTCTTCAAAGCAGAGGATACTACCAAGGATCCAGATACTGGCCGGAGATTTAAGAATCGACAGAGTATAGCTACGTCCTCAGGGCTATCCTGGTATTACCCGGGATGCGCTTGCCTACCTAGTAGCGGGCCCGAGCGGCTGCTTTATCCGCAGAGCTAAGCACTACCGCATCGTGATTGCTGCCCTCCTTTTGCTAGTGCCTGGGAACTGGAACATGCTCAGGCTCTCTGCATGTGCTCATTCCTACACAACATATCGATCGCTTCTTTTAGTCCTCAATTCCCTCCGAGCATTGCCTAGGCTCTTGACCTATCTGCCCCTAGCTCATCAGAATCGTTCTGAACATACTACATGAACGGACTACATGAACATATAGCATTCTGGATCCCGTTCTACCACTTTCCACCTACAAACAATACCGAGACAGGTTTTTTGGTCATAATTCGCCGTTGTCTGTAGGCAGGCCTCTCACTCTGACCTTCACCGTCATTTTCATTGCTCAGGGTATTTGTCGGGCAGCATGTTACAATAACAAACACTAAAGGTACTCTGAGGTATGGTGTTACCTGCCGAACGAGCTCAGTCGACATGGAAACTCTCGGCCTCACATTACCTGAAAAGGTTGCCATGGCTTGCTTCACTCGGCCCGCAAGAGTCTGTCTTTTGTGTTGAGTGCTGCAACAAGTTTATCGTGTCATATGCCATACAAGAGCATTGCAATCGTGGTTGGGGGTACAGCACAATGTAGAAAGGGATGATCGCACAGGATCTCAAACAGATCATATGTTTAGCTTCCCCACTAGGGTCTTCGGGGTCTTTTCTTCAGTGCTTCATAAATTATTTCGGTCCGCGTAGGTGGCATCAAACAGTGCACTTCATTGCCCTTTGAACCGCACCGCGAAGAACAATAAGAAAAGAGATAAGAGATCAAACATCGAGAGCCCACAATGCCCCTTCCCGCGACAGTGGCTATCAAAGGAGCTGAGCTGCTGTGAGCCCTATGGGCCTACTCGGGTACAGTCGACATGGCATGGCACTGGAAGCTGCACCAGGCTGAAAAGAGCGAAATCGACTTCGGTTCGGGGTACGTCGCTAACGACAGCACAGATGGCCTATATGTGCTGTCATCATCTGCCCTTCAATGAGTTCGTACAAATTGAGGGTATAGTACAGCATCAGCACCTCAGCAGTATCCGTTTCTTGGGTATAGATGAGGACATCTCATCGTCTTGCCACTCAGCGCGACGCAACGGAACAACCTTGAAACCCCGCTTCTGCGAATTCCAGAGGTTCATCCGGTCTTCTGGAAATGTGGTATTCTCCGCCGACCAGAACTAGAAGATCGAAGATCGAAGATCAATCCAGCTCTGAGAATGCGGAGAGAATCTCACAGTTCCTCAGTCCACGCTTCGTTGTCACCAGGCTTTGATGTCTTGCTGGGCCTGCTAAATGTGCAGTTGGTTGTGAATGGCCATCCAGGAGTGTCTATCTCTTCTCACATATTCTTCCGCGCTTAAACATATATCTCGAAAGGCCACCACTGCTGTTAGCTATGCCCAGGAGAGAGGGAGAGAGAGAGAGAGACACTGCAAGAACAACCAATAGGCCGATTCGGTCTCTCCCGAAGAAATACTCGCATCTCATCTTTTGTAACCAGGACGAGGGCGCGCATGAGCATGAGTTCGATGTATCCCGGGTCGCTAGCTCTGACTCGGGGGCAAATAGCAGGCAATATGTTACAAGCCGTTGAGAATGAAAGCCTACTCACCGGAGAAGTGTATCCCTTATGAGCAGCAAGAAAGCTTTCTCGTTCCGGGTAGCATGCGTTCTGGACACTGGAACTGCTGATTTACCGCGATTGCCTTAGGCATAGCACAACGCAGAGCGATGAACAATGGAGAGTGTATGCGATTGTTCCTCGAGACAGTTTGTCTGTTGGCAAGTGAGTATCTCTTTGGTGTCTCGACCTCACAACGATCAGTATACCGGGCTCATAGTCTTATGGTCTAAGCATTTACCAACTGCACTTGCGACGTGCAAGGAGAGATAGCCTGCTCGAGGGTCCTCCAGGGTAGGTAAGCCCAGAGGAAGGGGACCGACACATGAGGCAAACCAGCTCTAGATGCAACCAGCACCGATTGAGGATGGCAACAATCAGAGAAATATAGCCCCATACTACATCCAAAGCACCAACACATGAGCTGTTCGTCTCTCTCTCGCATGCTTCGCTATCATCATGGAGTCATGTACAGCATGCCCAGCCCTCACGTTGGCGCCAAGATACACACTACTACGATAAGCCCGCTGGGGCTCGAGCATGCAGTCGCGGAGCGGAAGTCCACCTACTAGTCAAGACCAAGCGTTAGGCAAAATCGATGATGCCATCTATGTCCCTCAATGCACTGACATCCAAGACGCACGCGCCACGTCGCTATATGTCCTGCCCATCGTCCCGGCCCCGCCTCGATCAGATGGGTGGATGATCGAAATGATCCGAATGGCCAGTTCGTTCGCACATAGTACATCAAAGCGCCTAAGAGTGTCCGAGAACCATGCCACGCCGCGCGCGAAGTTAAGCGCACAAGCATTGCATTTTCCTACTCGGGAATGGCCTCAACGTTTCTGCCAACGTTGCTGGAAAGAACAAGATCAGAATCACCATTTCGGAAACTAAAAGAATAAGCTGAGCCGCTACGCTATACTTAAGTTACTTAGGTTAGAATGCTGACACTACGCCACGGCGAATATAGCTGCACTGCACTGCACTGCACTGACTCAATCACCAGATGACATACATCGGGTCTTTACCCCACCCTCGATTACATCCCATCCCATCCATCCCCTCTCAGGGTCAGATGCTCTACAGCTTCGCTACGCTTTCCCTGATAGAGTAAACGCATGAACAAACCAGGATCCGATCGCAATATCATCGATTATACAGTAGTTACGTAGCTGTAAGCGAGACCGAGACCGACGTGTGGATAATCGGGTAAGTCAATCTGAGCGGAAGAAGGTGACGCTAGAAGGATCTTGTAGAGTAAAAATGTTCTCTGGGGCGGAGAAATGCGTATCACTAGCCTGCTGGCAGTAACCATCTCCTTCCCAGTCTTGGACCCACCGCGGCCGGGTTCAGTCCAGTGTATGATTCAATTTATCTCGGCTCTCCGTCTTCTTTCCTCCTCTCCGGCCGAAACGTGCCCCCCCTCACCCCTCAAATCGCCGCCGTCGCCGCCGCCGTCAGACGCCGCCCGCTTGCCCGCCCGCCCCCCTTAAACTTAGGTAACCTGCCTTAGCCACCCTCAATTCCCCTTAGTTTCTCCAAGCCCCGCGGGCTGGATGGATGCAATAATCATGGAAATGGATGGAGTTCCTACTCGTAGGTCCACGAGCACGGCCCGCAGGTGTGTGGTTGACCAGGATCGGGACGGTCGGGGGGTTCGGGACTTTACTCTGGATTCTTCTTTTTTTTCTTTTGTGCTGTCCTCGTCATACTCGTATGTAGATAACTCGTATGTAGATAGATCTTGATCACTGGATGACGGGCTAGCCATATTGCTGCCAGCTTTCGGAGGTGCTGTTCTAATCGACGGGGATAGATTGGTTCCTTCTCGATCATTTACAGCCCAATAAATGTGGGGTCGGCGGCCTTTTACGTGAACAGCTTCCGTTGTTCTTGATTGTTTGTCTATCTTTATTCGTTATCCTAGGAATGCATCATTGGGGGTGGGAATTATCCCATTCATTCGAATGTCTTGCGTAGTTCGCTGAGACAACAGGCGAGCTTGACCTGGGTATACTATTTTACTCGTATGTATTTACTATTCTCGGTGCCTCCCCCCCGTTGTCTTGCCTAATTTTAGAAGCATTTCTGGGAAGACGACGAGATGACCGGTGTCCGGTGTTCAAGCGAGGGAATCCGAGACAATTGGCCATGGGCATGATTTGGAACAACCATCGCGAGAGAGTAGACTGACTCCTTTGTGGTATGGTGGCTCGGGCATGGATAGAATGAGGTTAGGTAGACACTAATAGTGATAGAACTGGACAGGAAATGGGCGATAGTTACCCAGGCTTTGCGGCACGTTGTCGCAGTAAACGTGTAAGTTGATATTAGAAGTATAGAACCAGGTCGGTTGTTGCAGATGCAATGCTCATACTACTTACTGGCTCCAAGCCCAGGGGGCAGGGGAAAGTTACCTTGAGAAGGCAGTGGATGCTCCCGCATCAAAACTTACGGGAGCAGTAGTTATCGTAGGTTGCGACGCAGTTCGCTGACTGTCGGCGCACATGAAGAAGCAAGTAATAATGATAGCGACCGGATTCTAACACGACAGTAACCTGCGATGTATGTCTGAGGAGGAACGGTGCTCCTTTTCGGGAAAAATGCGATAACCCGATCGCGATCGTGCCGGCTCCTGGAGGGCGACCTTCCTCGTCGACATCGCTGCGATCATTGGCAAAGTATCCTCATAAACAATAGTAATCAGAAGCCATGACCTTTTCCCTCTGGATGTAAGCTAAGATTCGATGAGTGGGTTCGTTGTATAGGTCTTCGTTTAGTTTACTAGATCTAGGTTTGGTGCTCACGTTCTAGTCATATTCAAAAGTTAGTCCTCGACAATCGAATGTTTAATCGCGGTAGCGCAGTCTATGTGTCTTAATCCGTAGTATCAATTGAGTAATGGTCAAGCCCGGTGAGCTTCCCTAGATAGACTCTGTGAGTCTGTGTTGCATCATCATGCTAAGGTGTGAGAGAGTGTTCTCCCATTCAGGAAGAGAGATCCGTCGGGAAAGGAGGCCCACCACCCAGAGCCACTATCGTGAACGGCCAACCAACAAGGTTTCCCTTGGCCTCGCTAGGACAAAGATCGATGGAATCATACAAAGATGGTGAATCGGTCGTGAAACCAGGTCAATGATTTCCGCGCAAGCCATCTGTCCATCTCGAAGCCAGATCTACCACTTTCATATTCATAAGGCTAGCGGTTTGATAATCAAAGATACAAAGTTGACTGTGCCGTACCACGGGCCGAGCTCAACCTTATGCCTGATTAGGAAGTGGACAGAAAGTCCCAAGCCGTGTGTCCAATCACACGAGGGGAAAACACCAAGAATCTTGATTACCCTAAATGGCAAAAGCAGGGTTCATCACTTGGCGGGGCTAGACTGCGATAGGGAAGGGGGGCGGGGAGTGAGCCTGGAGGGCGACGGGGGGATGGGTTTGGGATTTGAGAAAATACTGTTTTGGGTTTGGCCTGCAAGTGGCCGGGGATCCACCCCGGGGTGGGCAGGCGGGCGGGCGGGCGCGGCGTGGATGATTTTTGTCCCAAGACGGCATGACGAGGAGAGACCCGTGAGATCCATCCAGAGACACACAGAGAGTGTGTGCACTGTGTGCGAATGCGCGTGCGCAATGCTTTCGCTGGCCAGATTCATGATTTATCCAGAGATTCCGAGGTTGGGTCGCGTTGCTTCTTGACTCTTCCAATTGTATCACAGATAGAAGAAAAGAAGTGTTCTCCAGCCCTAGTAGGAATGGTTGTCCTACCACAGAGGTAACCTGACGAATCCATGACTTAGGTCAGTCAGTCGCTCTGCACGGACTGCAAAAGTTGGAGTCCTTTAGCAGCAGCAGCAGCAGCAGCAGCAGAGCAGTACTGGCCAATGCAACCTCCCTTTTTCCCTCTTCGGTTTGTGTACTCTTCCCACAGGATGCATCTCCACCTGGATGAACCCATGCTTTCACGATCAACTGGGATCCCAGCGAACATAATGAACCTGATGAAGACGAGGAGGATGCATCATGCAGATTGTTTCAGGGGGTGGACTGTCTAGGAAGCCCGGGAAGGAGGTAACTACAGTACCTCCTCCGTTCTCCGTCCATTCATCAAAGATGCGATGGAAGAAGCAGTGAAAAACTTTGAAGGATAAAGCCCAGAGAAAAAATCAATCGCGCCTGATTGGGTGGCTCGTTCGAGATTATGTGGAGGTCACGTCAAAGAGAATCCGGTTGGGGAAAAGTCGCGATCGATGATGGATATTGAAAGTTTGGAACATCTGGATGCAGTCGGTATTAATAGCGGAAGAATTGAATAGTCGCATAGTCAAATAGTCAAGCAGTCAAGAAGCATCCACAAATCGCGGATCTCTCCTCCCCCTCTCTCCCCTCTCTCCCCTCTCTCGGCAGGACTAACTGGAAATAGACTGTAGTCGAGCACAGGCTGTTGCTTTTCAATGATGGATCGTCCCATTTTTTCGTCCATCTCAACGGTAATCGTTCTTGGAGGAGGGAGACATGGACAATCATGACTTGGCTGGGGAGCGGAGATCCCGACGCCCGTCAATCTTCGTCGACTCGTTCGAGGGTCCTGCCTGAGACCGGCAACCCTCCATGCCAATCGGTCGGTATCGATGCTTTCATACCACCGTTTGTAGGGGGAATGAATGATGGAGATCGCAGTTTACTATGTAGATAGTAACTCAAGTAGGTGAGGTAGTCCTGCAGGTTTAGGTAAGAGGCCACTCCGCATTTACTGGTTTGGTGTGCACATGCCGCGGCACTGGCAGTCAGACATTTCGAACTGGTTCATTGATTCAGGGGAGGGGCGAAGAAGAATTTGGAACCAGAAAAGAGAAGAGAAATGCTACTGGGTGCTACTGGGTACAATTGAGAAATTCTAGAGGCAGAGATCAAACGTTGAGAAGAGCAAGATGGGACTGGGTTAGTTGTTAGTTAGCTAATGTTCAGAGAGCTACAAGTCCTGCCGTACAAGTCTAACACTGGTACTTATCAGAATGGATAGTGTATCTTTCTGGGTCAATCTTTCCCACTCTGTTGTTCCAAGACCCACTCCGAACAACGATCTATCGGTTAGTTTGGAGACCGAATGCCAAAAGTAGTGTCCACTGAAGGGGGCGCCCGGAAGGGGCAAAGAAAGACAAAATGAAAATGAAGAATTAATAAAAAATAAAAAAAAAAGGCAAATGAGAAAAAAGGGAAAAAAAGGTTGGTTGCGCGGGTAGGCAGGGAAATTCTATTAGATTATGCTGGTATTAAAAGACCAGACCTCGAACATGGCGTGCCAACAGGATATCTCATGTTTTATATGTGGATGTGTTTGTTTTTGAGTGTTTGGTGCAGGAGAAATCATTTATTATCATTCTAATTATTATTCTTATCCTTATTCTTACTTCCAGCTGTCTTGTTGTTGTCATCAAACCGCAAGGTGCCTTTCACTCACACACTCTCTTCTCTCTTCTCTCTTCTCTCTCTTCTTGTTCTATATTCCTTCTCCCCCTGCGTGTCAATCCTCAAACCTACTTACTGCTATTCTTCCTCTGTTCCCACTATTACTCCTCCTCCTCCTCCTCCTCCTATAAACACCTCCCCCTCTCTCTTCCCTCACCCACTTGGCCTTTTCCCCTTTCCCTTGTCTCTTGTCCCAGGCAGACCCGGTGCGATGCCTGTCGGGTTGTTATGAAACATACCTTGCGCCAAGTTACACCTAACATCCAGAGGAAAGGTTCAACAATGCCTGCACGGCGCAGTTACAGAGCCCCATCACGGAATGGCTGTTATGGGTGCAGGAACCGGCAGATCAAGGTAGGCTCGCTAAAGTTTAAGTAAAGTTGTTGTTCCTGCCTGCGGTTGTCCTTCGAATATTGGTCGCTCTTCTTTTCTTCGGCCGTTCCTTCCCCCTCTTTTTTTCTTTTTACTTTCTTACTTTCTTTCTTTCTTTCTCTCTCTTTTGTTTCTTCGAATTTATTTCCTTTCCTCTCCTCTCTTCTCTTCCTTATTCAAATGTTCGTGGTGGTTGTCTTTCTCCTTCCGCTTGCTTGCACTCCCCCGGGCCTGCCTTAATACCCCCCCCTCCCCTTCCCTCTTCCCCCTTTTGTTTCTCAATGCCTGAATGCCTTACAATGCAGTGATCCTCATCCTTCAGGCACCTTACCGTATGTCGGCCTTTGAAGCATAACCATTTCCCCAATTCGGAACCTTTCATTCAGACTTGAATCTATCCCACCGGCCTTGCCCCCTCCACCCCCTCCACCCCCTTTCAGTTTTCTCCACGTTAAGCTTCAATTGTGACTGGATGGCCTTAATATCTCCTTTCCGTTACTGATTGGCAGATGCAGTGCCCAAAAGAACACCCTCAGTGCTCCCATTGCACCAGTGACAACATAATATGCCAATATATCTCCTCGTCTAGCTCACTGGTGTGGCCCAGGGTCAAGTCCCGCTCCACCACTCCAACCATTCCGCCAGCACGGACAACGGCGTCTCAACCGCAACCCAACACTAGGATTTATGCTCAGTATCGCCTCGTAATGGACCACTCCATTAGTCCATGCCCTCCGCCGGGAGGCGAACTCAACATCCAGGACTTGGAACTAATGATGCAGTGGTGCACCACTACCTACCGTTCTGTCTCGCGCAACAGCACCGTGGAAGGAATTTGGCAGGGCGTGGTCCCGCGCGAGGCAATGCGCCACCCATTCCTCATGCATGGTATTTTGGCCCTGTCAGCCCTACATCTGGCCTCCTCCACCTCCTCCACCACTGGAGCCAGCAAAGAGGAGTATCTGCGCACCGCCAAGAGTCATCAGCAACAGGCCGTTGCGGGCTTGGCCAAGGTCGCCGACCATCTAGACCGGTCCAATTGCAACGCGGCGTTTGCCCTCTCCAGCATCATGGTCGTCTTCGCGTTCGCCTTCCAGGGAAACCCAATTCCCACCGCCAACACACAACCTAACGCCTTGGATGCGCTTATGGACATTTTCCAGTTTACCAGGGGCTCCATTGATGTACAGGGCGAGATCATCGAATGGGTCGCGGATGGAGAATTCAGCGCTCTCCTAGAATACGACAACTCGCAGCCTAAAATGCCGGATACTTCGCGCTTGGCCATTATGTCTCTCTCTAGGCGAAATACTAACTTAGCGACCAAGGATCCGACGCACGAAAAGGATGTGTATGATGCGACCATCAATCATCTCGGATTCTCCCTAGACAAGCTCGCACGGGGAGGTGAGACCATGATCATCGCCTTTCAATGGATATTCCGGATTCCGTCGCGATATGTGCAATTGGTCCGGGAGCGAAAACCGTTCGCATTGGCGATTCTGGCCCACTACGCTGTCATCATCCACTCGTTGCGAGGGCATTGGTGGATTGGCGAGTGGGGGACTCGATTGATCCGTGACATTGGCCAGCATCTGGATGCCGGCTGGAGAGAGTCGATCAGTTGGGTCATTGACGCCACAGGTTGTTATATCCCTCCGGTCTGAACAAGCCCACCCGGCTTCTCTCTCCGACCACCCCGGATGTTCGCCTGAATCGCGCTTCACTCCACGACGCATGTCATCATAGCACTACGCACAATCTGCTACGCTGCAACCAGCGAAGCGCATGCACTTCCCGCAGCATGGGAAAGTCGCAGCAAATCCACGCTCTGTCTCGGGGGCGTACAGATTCTCAGCAACTAGCGTGGGCTCTTACCTTACTGAACACTGCGCTACTCTTCCTTTCCGCGATCGACTCTGGGATTCCAATACCTAGCCCCGCTCATTCAGGGATCAGAATCATTCATTTGTTCTGCCGACATTCCCCTAGAAGCAGAGTTTCGAATCCTCGACGCGCTTTCAACCTCCCACTCCTCAACTGAACCGCCCTGTTCATGAGAACAAAATACCACTGGATCCCGCCATGACAGCCAGCCTGTCCCCGACCAGGTCCCCACCCCAACCCAACACGGGCTCAATCGCAAAATAGAATACAGGGTGCTGGACATCTTAACGGAACGGCCATGACACATATACGAAGAAGTTTTTTCTTATAGGGTTTTTGTTGAGATGGAACAGCGTTGATCCTAGCTACCTGACCACTACTAACTAGCCCTTCCTCCATCGGTTTCTCCCCGCGCGCACTCCTCTTATAGCATACATTTTGGCCTTGTTCGTTCTATCATAGCGACCGCATCATCTATAATATATTCTTTTGGATAGAAGGAAAGACCACTACTCGGCATGCATACATCCATATGACAAGAAGATACAGTTTTCGTGCTCGAATTACGGTACCGTGCCGGTGTAGCTTTCTTTCTCTTTGTCCTTCTTTGGGCAAAACGGGATGGAAAAGGGTAAGATCATTTGGCTAAGATGGTATAAACTAAGGAGAATTCTGCAAGGGAAGGAGGGGAGGGGGGGATGCTATTCCTGATAAGCCCGTGCATTTTCATTGGAGACAATTTTGTTTCCGTTTTAGTGCCGTCACAAGCGAGAAGCATACAAATGGCCGACGACGCGCTGCAGAACCTATGATCCTTTTTTTAATGAGAAGGTAAGCATGCATGAATTATGGACAGGACAAAGGAAAAAAAAAAAAAAAAAAAAGAGCCACCCATCCTCCGCTGTTGCGAACGGATCAGAACAAACCCAGTCAACAAAACAACACAAACACATTGACCAAAACCATACACCGGCGCCTGTTTCCTAGTTTTGACGTAAGTCTACATGGGTATTGATTAAATAACATAATGTGTGAGAAGGCGAAAGAGAAGAAAGCAAAAGGAAAAGGGGACCGGCTGCTGCCTCCATGCAAAACCTCTCCACCAACATATGGCGAAGAAGGGAGCAGAGATTCAGAGAGTCGAAAGGAGATAAGGACCCCGAGAGGCCTCTTCAGGATCATCAGCAGCACCAGCGACACTGTGCCATTGACACCATCACCATCACCACCCCGCAGCATATTGTCGAACTCCCCTCCTTGACAAGGAGTCGAAACTGCCCATTAGTGACCAGACCAGAGTCGATCACAAATATGCAACCCCCAGCATCCACCATCGAGGGTTACCAAATATGTAGTCATGTTTGGAGAAGAACCAGAAAACCCGACCGGGGACAAGGCGAGCTACCTGTCCCACAGCGCTCTCGTCCGCCAGTAGTTGCCAGATACCGGCTGCCAACGACAAGCATATCAAATTTCTGAGGGAAATCAACTCCAAACGTGTGCTAGTCAACTGGACGAGGGTTGTCGCTCCTCGCTGGCCGGGCGACTCTCGCTACTGCTGAGAGCCCCCGAGGCCACTGCCGCCGCAGGAGAAGGAGGATGCGCCGCCCCGGCCGTGTGCTCGAGATCCTTTCGGCGATCCTTGGACTGGGTTCTCACGCGGGCCAGCTGGGCCTCCTGGGTCTTGACGCGCGCCAACTGCGCCTCGCCTTGTTCGCGCATGCGCTTCTCTTCTTCGGGGGTGGGGAAATATGCGTTTGCGACGCCGCCTGTGGGAGATGGAGATGGAGATGGTTAGCTTTTGGGACGACGAGGCATTTCCATCTCGACTATAATCGGGAAAACGGAGAGAAAGAGAGACGAATCAGGAGCAAGAAGGTTGGAAAAAGAAAAAAACCCACCTCGTCCGGTATGATGCGGCGCCTCCTCCATGCGCAACGGCGGGGTCTCGACGTCCTGCAGTTCGCGCGCCAGTTCGGGATGTTGCGGGTCGTTCTGCATCATGTTGCCGGAGCCGCCGCGGCCGGTGGTGAAGACATCTTGCTTGATGGTCGGGGTGACGAGGTCCTTGGTGGTGGTGCGCGATTCGCCGGTGCCGGAGAAGATGTTCCCTGTTGGGATTTGGGGAACGATTTAGCTAACGGGTTCTTGGTTTCTTGCAGTGTCCAGTGTCCCTGGGGGGGGATGACCGGGGCAGGAAGTAGTGAGTGGGGTCTTTGGGGGATGGGAGTTAGAAGACGTACCCGCGCCACCGCGACCATGAGAAATATTCCTGCCCATGACTTTTTTTCCGCAGCGGGCGATACCGTGGAAGACTGTGGAAAATAATGAGATTGGCGACAAGGGGAAGAGATAGTCAAGGCGCCTCGATTCGTGCTGTTTGCGAAAAGCAAGAGATTAATGGCACGAGACGGGAAAAGAAGTTGCGATCGGCTTGACTCGGTTCAAGGTTGAAGATGGAAATTGTCCGGACGGGTGGTTTGCTGGTGGTCGCTCGACTCAGCTTTCGGTTGGCGAACTGGCGAACTGGCGAACTGGTAGGAAGAGGGGTGTACGAAGGATGATAGATATGCTCCCACCAAGGCCGTTGATTATTAAAACGGTGAGACACAACACGAGAGAATGGGAAGTGAAATTCGAAGAAGAGAAGAAATAAAATCAATGGTGGTGGATGATGCGATGAGAGAGCCAAGAAGCAGCAGCAGCAGCAGCAGTTGCCCGTCGGGGGTCAAATGACGTCCGTTTTTTTTTTTTTTCTTGGGCAATTGGCAATGAAGTGCCCGCAACGGGCTCCGTCTTTCTTTCTTTCTTTCTTTTACTGCGCCTATTTTACTTCTTGCCTCGAGGATAATCAAGTGGTACCTACCTTTATAAGGTATAGTATGAATTAGGCATCATGACCATCTCTAAATCAACCGACACAGACAAAGTCAAGTAAGGTTGGCTCTTGATTCCCCCCCGCCCGCTCGATACAACTGAGTTTTTGATTTTTGACTTTTGTTTTTATAATTTCTTTTCTTTTTTTTTGCTCGGGGAGTTTCAGTTTCTCTTACCTCACTGCTATTCCAGCCCTGCCAGGTGACCCGATAGTGATACTTAGTTGAATTGTTGTACGGAGACAAGAAGTACAGTACAGGGGGCATTAATTAATGTCTGTCCACCCCCGCGCTTTCTTTCTTTCTAGACTGCCCAAGGTACCCTTCCAAATCTCCGGATCTCCCGTCCTTCTAGCCGGTTACTGCTTTGGATCGAGGTCTGAGTGGATCCCTTTACCTAGTATCCAGTATTCCTCACCTAGGACCCCAACAAGCTTACTGCTTTTGGGGGAGGGGGTCCAGGTGACTTGTCTTGAATATTAAGTCCTAAGTCGAGTTGGAACTAAGTGGTTCGTAGGCACGATAGGATTGTCTGTTCCGGCACAGATGTGTATTGAGTGTCTTCTACGGGCATGGACTGAATGAGGCCTGAATTGCACTATGCCAGAGTACTGTGATGGTGATGATCAGTTACAGTGTGGTGCCCTATCTCCTTGGAGACTATACACCCCGCGCTTTCCCGCCATAGCTCGATCGCAGCTCAAATCCAGCCGTAGATGCAATTGGATCACCCGTGTGACGCAGGGATGCGCGTTGAATTAGCAAATGCATACCATCGTCGTCTTCTTGCTGAACACGGCATGCATGTCATGCCAGCCGGATGTAAATTTCGGTCTGTACTCTATCTAGGAAACTGCACTAGTATCACAAGAACAAAGATCGCTGGAGGCAAAAAAAATAAAAAATAAAAAAAAAGCCATACATGGTGACCCCGATGCGGTACCCCCTATCATATACACAAGTCCTTGATTTCCATATTAACATCCGAAAGTCGAATTGGAAAAAAAAAACGCAAAAGTCATTCCCACATATATCATTATAAGATCGCTTCCTCCGTGCTTGCACTTGAGTTTCGGAATGGGGCAAAGCTGACGGATCCCCATACGCTTTTTGGTCGGAGAACACCTTCCACCCAGCGGGAAGGTGGCTCTGGAAAATTCACATATCAAACCATCGATACGAGTCTCGTATATATGCCTCCTCAAAGCCCATGCTCCAGACGCCGTGGGCGCCCTTGACGCGATACGGGCCTTCCCACTTCCACGTCTTCTTCTTCTCCTTGTACGAGACGGCGCCGACATGCTGCATCTGCGAGGGGGAGATGGCCAACCGGTCCAGCCCTTCCTTCCCGGCCAGCATCTCGATGACACTGTCCACCGCCTTGGTGGGGACCTTGTCCTCCCGTTCGGCCAGGTACCGCAGGAGTTCCGGCACGTGGGCCCGGTTGTAGAGCAGGGCCTGGGAGCAGCAGCCGTGCGCGTTCATGACATGCACGCCGGGCTCCATGGGAAACCAGGTGACGCGGCCGGTCATGAAGAAGAGGCCGATGAGGGCGGGAACGCAGAGGAAGCAGACCACCAGGAGGAAAGGGTTGGTGAGCACGCCCTGGGTGGCGCGGACCTTGCGGCGGGCGACGAGGGCCACCCAGGCGACGCCGGCGACGGTCAACGCGCTCCAGAAGAGGTAGACGGGCCAGCTCTCCGAGTTCCAGCCCAGGAACTTCTCCGTGTAGAACAGGCGCACGTACAGCCAGTCCGTGGGGAGGAGGCCGCGCTGGCGGCCGTCCTCGATGCGGCGCACGCTCTGCATAGTGTGCTCGTACCAGTTGCGCTGGGCCACCACGTCGTCCTCCAGCATGATGATCCAGGGGGCGTCGCTGCGGTCGTAGCAGGCCTGCAGCCCCAGGCGGTAGTCCAGCAGCGACTTGCGCTTGATGTCCTTCTGCTTCTCGAGGCGGGCGATCGTCACGTGCGGCGCGTCCACCGTCTCGTACGTGAGCACCTCGTCCACGATCGTCGACAGCCACGTCTGGTTGTAGTCCGGGTGGTCGGCGGGGTCGCTGAGCGCGAACAGCACCTGGATGGTCAGCGCGCGCCGCTGCTCCGGCGTCAACGTGTCCTGGATCGAGGCGACCGTCGTGCCGAGATTCTGCTGCAGCGGCCGTTTCACCGTCACGATCCCCACGCAGGCGGTCTTGTCCTTCGGCGGCTGGTATTCGCTGGGCGGGAAGGGGTAGCTGATGCCGGTCTGGTTGTAGACGGACAGGTAGTCGAGCGATTCCTGGATGCGAGTCAGGCTGTATTTGGGGCGATAGCCTTCGGTGGATTCGAAGAAGAGGGAGCCCGGGTCGCGGAGGGACCAGAAGCGGCAAAGGAGGAGGAGGAATGAAAAGAGGATGGCGTAGGCGATCAGCAGAAGCCTCTGCTTCCTGTTGAAATGGTGGAAAGCCATTGGTCACATGCTGGGAGGAATTGGAGCGACGAGAGGGATGTCAGTAGACGGTGGCGGGGGTGGGAGGAGAGGAGGGAATTGGAGCAGGATATATATTAAAGGCGACAAAAGTGGGAGAGAGCGAGAACGCGAGAACGAGGGACACAAAAAAGAAAACAATTGCAGAGAAAGAGAGAGAAGTGCGAGGATGGAAGAGAGATAAAAAGGAAGAGAAAGAGGAAGAAGAACAAGAAGAGTCAGTCAGTCAGCCATGTTGCAGATAAGCAGCAGCAACAATGGGATTAGTTTCGTAAACTACTGGCAGCACAACAGCAACAGCAGCCAGACTAAGCCAGGGTCCGTCCATCGCTTAAGCAGCACTAGTCCTGATAAGCGCCTAGTTTAGTGCTTGTCTCGGGCGTGTTTTTCTTCCTTCTCTTCGCCCAGCTTCGTGTTTATGGACAGTGGAGTTGGACTCCCATTTCCAAGACTTTTCCAACTTGTTTTGAACCGACCGCTCGAGTGTCTTTTCATTGTCGGTTCCTGACCCACATTTCTCAGCCTTCAGCCTTCCCAACCAAGCACCCCAAACGATCAGGAATTACCCGATTAGGAATTTCCTACTCTAACCCCGGGCCAGCGGTGTTCACTTTACGAAGAAGGATTGAGGCCGTGCAGACATACAATATGAGCATTGGCCATTGGAGTCACTTGATTCAAACACCCCAGGATGGCTCCAGGCAGGCTCCATTTGCCCCTCCCAATATGGGCACCTGGCAGTGAAATTTGCAACCTGACCAATGATGGGGCGATGGGCGGTCGCTAAAAAAAGGGCGGGAGCAAAAGCTTAGCTTTTATTTTTATCAACAATCCCAAGTCATGGTCACCACTCTCTGCTTTGGTCAGGATGTCTCATGTGTCAAATTGAGGGGGGTTCTTCGATGATGTCACTGTGAAAAAGATCATCAATTGCTCTGGTTCGGGGATATGGTCTAGTAAAAAGGAGTAAGTTACTACCTACCAGGATCAGGATATGGTTCGGTGCAAACCACATGTCAGATAATGTAATCGCGATCTAGCCTTACCCAAGCCAAGGTCCACTGCCTCGGCACTCCAGTCAACACCCCGTGGATGTGCGGATAACTCAGGACTATGGACATCACATCCAATCCATTAACTTCAGAAGTATACATCCAAAGCAAATGTACCCCCATGATGAGAATATCAGTAAAAGAAATTTGTATCACAGCACCATGCTTGGCTGCGGGGTAAGGGAGACAGTTAACCGATCTGGCCGAGGCAAAACGTCTATACCTGACCTTAACTCATAGATAAACCATAAGGATATAGGTGGATAACAGCACCAACTTTATTTCCAGTATTTAGATACGCATTGCTTACAGTATACAAAGAGATCAGAAAAGCCTGTTGATCTTCAAGTCTGTAACCATCCAACCAACACCAAAATGGCAACCACCATCACCATCCCCACGTCCTACGAGACCCAGCCCACGCAGCACATCAAGCTCTCGCACCACCCGGCCGGCTCACCCACCGCGACCCCCGTCATCCTCGTCACGCTGAACAGACCCGAGAAGCGCAATGCGTTCACGGGCACCATGGCCACGGAGCTGGAATGGGCCTTCACGACCCTCGACCGCGACGAGCGCGTCAAGGTCATCGTCCTGACCGGTGCAGGCGACACCTTCTGCGCGGGCGCCGACCTGGATATCGGGTTCCCTGACAACAAGCAGGAGAGGCCGATTGATCATCGTGATAGGTAATCACCCTACCCATGACCTTTGATCGAATGGCAGACACAACCACTAACCCCCAACCAGCGGTGGCAGAGTCGCCCTCGCCATCCACCGATGCCGCAAGACCACCATCGCCGCTATGCAAGGCTCCGCCGTGGGCGTCGGCATGACCATGACTCTTCCTGCTACCATTAGGTAAAACCCCCCCAACCCCCCCTTTCCCCCAAACCCACTAACATTGGGAAAAGAATTGCCCACCAAGACAGCAAATACGGCTTCGTCTTCGCCCGCCGCGGCATCACCATGGAATCCTGCTCCGCCTACTTCCTGCCCCGACTGATCGGCTACTCGCGGGCCATCTACCTCGTCGCCACGGGGCAGGTCTTCCCCCCGACCGCGACGCATTTCGACGGCCTCTTCGCCGAGACCTTCCCGCAGCGGGATCAGGTGCGGGAGCAGGCGCTCGCGCTGGCGGACGAGATCGCGTCGAACGTCAGTCCGATGGCGGCGGTGTTGAATCGCGCGCTGATGTGGCGGGGTCCCCACTCGGCGGAGGAGGCGCATCTTCTGGATTCGAGCGTCCTGGCGCATATGTTTGCTTCGGAGTATGTGGTTTCCCTGTTCTTTGCTTGGTTACTTCAGAGATTGTGGGGGAAAGGAGGAAAGGGGAGGGTTCGATCCCGGAGACGGAGTCTGAGAAACGGCTACCACACCCAACGAAGGCAGCAGGCGCGCAGATTACCCAGTCCCGACACGGGGAGGGGATGGAGAAAGTGTGGTATGATAAGCTGACATTTGTTTCTCTGTTTAGGGACCAGAGAGAAGGGGTTCGAGCTTTCTTGGAGAAGAGAAAGGCTAATTTTCGGGCGACACTGGAGGAACACGGACCGGAGAATTATCCTTGGTGGGCTGAGGTGCACGTTGATCGGAAGCCGGCTGCTGTGGGGGAGTCTAAGTTGTAGGCTGTTCATGAGAGAAAGTAGAGCAGAAGCAGAGCTGGACATTTGGGAAAGGGGGCAAAGGTAAGAATGACAAGGCAAGCTAGCAGTAAGGAGGTAGTAGAAGAAGAAGAAATCCATTTCAATCGCTCACGGATACTCAATATTCATACAATCAAATCCACCAGACTCGAAGAGAAGTCCCGTACGGAGGATGAAACCAAATAAAACAACACAATGCCCAATCATGGAAAGGTAGCCCCGGTATGCAAAGTAGAGAAACCTATACCTCATAAACATTCAGGCGATGAAGTGGCGTCTCTTGCGGTTGTACGCTCTCTGATCCTTCAGCCATTGTCGGTAGCCCTGGACACTGCCGATCTTTTCACCGTAGTAGTCGGGGACAGGGTTGGCGATGGAGTTGGACGAAGGGTCGACGCGAAATCGGCGGATGCGATCGTAGAATTGCTTTTCTTTCTGTGATTCGAGATTGCCATCATTAGTATCTTCCTCATCATTTCGCGCGGCTGTCACAACATGGGGAGTGTTGTGAGAAAGCGAGGGCTAAGCTCACCTGTAGAAGGGAAGGCTTGTATCTCCGGTAGATCAAGCTCCAGACCGAGTTCCCCACGAAAGGACCAAGGAGCCAGCCCGCCGCACCGCACGCGGCAGTCGCCATACCCAGCACCACAAACGGATCCAGGCCCATCACCTGCGCGCCCAGGGACTCCAGATCCTGCGACGAGAGGACCTGCATCCCCAAGACCGTGGTGAAAGCCGAGGTCACGACTGACGAGGCTAGCGTGTAGCGACGCCGGCTGGCACGGAGCTTGAAGAACGAGTCCCAGTCCAGCCGCACGAGCTGCTGCCCGGAGGGGGCAGGCGAGGCGGCGGCGTTGGACTTGGCCCGGCGGAGAGCTGGACCGGAACAGAGCGAGGGAACGGGCTTCTGCGGGCGAGCAGCCGAGGTCTTCAGCGTGCGTGCGGCATTGTTGGCCGTCGCTGTGCTGGCCGTGCGGGCCGATGGGATCGCATGATACAATTGTCTCGTGAGGTTGCTGTTGGCATGTGCGAATGGTCTCAAGGTTGAGGTGGAGAAGCTTCCGCCGAGGACGGCGATGCGCATCCCGCAGATTGAGGTGCTGTGCATGGTTGTCGATGAGGGTCGAGGGGATGGTGAGGAAGAAGACAAAGCTGGTTGTCGATGATAGGTAGACGAGTTGGATCAGGTTCGGCGGAGAAAGATGCGCGGATTAGATAAGCGGCGGCTGCATGAGGTCACTGCCTCGAGTCGGCTACGCAGAAAGAGAATGCGTAATGGGTACGACTGAGGTTATGAGATGAGGTTTCATACACTCCAACCTGAGGTTCTTTCACTTTACTACGCCGGCTATGGTCTGAGAATATAAGACACTGGCTACTATATCTCCAGATTGGCTTGATTTGTTCAGGTCCAAAAATTCTATAATTATGTCTATGAGATAATGCCAAATCACAGCTCATACTCTAGACAGCTTCACCAACGCTGTACTACAAGTCTATACCGTCCTCTTTCCAAGACAATAGTGTCTAATCCTACCCCTACCATGTGCCACCCAATTCTGGTAAATGAGCAAGTGCGCTAGAAGTGGCCGTTCTGCTGGATGGCACCCGGGCGAGACTGGGGCTTGCTCGTTCCAAAGCCGTTGACACGTCCGTACAACCACTTCAGGGTGCCAGTGCTCAGCGCCATTACCACTGCGCTAATAGCAAAGATCCCAATACGACCTTCGAGACCCGCCACCTCAAAAATCGGATAAGGATATCTGGAGACATGAGTGGAGGGATTCGGCTCCGAGACTGCGAGATTACATACATTCCGTTGTATGAAAAGCACCTTTCGATCCAAAACCAATACCCTATCGCAATAGTGCTGGATAACCCCAATGAGGGAAGAATAGTAATGGTCCATGGCGGTGACAAAAGTAGGAGATCTATTAGAAGGATCACTGACGGGGCGGCATGGAAGCTTATGTCTGAATTTCCAGGGTTGTTAATGATAACGGGAGTCTGTGCTGTACGATCCTTGAGACTCACCAACATTCAAGGGAATGATAGCCCAGTCAGGAACGACAAGACGCTTGTCAATCTGAAAGCAGTATATTAGAGACACGAAGAGCAGGGGCGACAGGGTCGAACACTGACCAAGCGAAGACCCCAGTATAAAATACTAATCAGCACCTCCAATGGCGTACAGCACATCGAGAGGAGGTTCTTGACGAGAAAAAGGCGGGGTGATAGTGTCACATCTGCGATAAGCCCACAGGCCATAGTGACAAGAGACAGGGAGAGGCCTAGCACGGTGAGGTACTGATAAGGAGAGAAGTCAGAAACCGATGACGACTGGAGCTAGCAACCACGTACTTGAAAATGCCAGCCATATGCTTCGTTCCTATCAGTCACAAAGATAAGCATCAACATACTCGGCTCCCGAGGCCATGGATCCGGGGAAAGACTAACGCGTGATTGGGGTTATCGTGCATACTAAGAGATTGATTGGTTAGCAGCTGAACCAGACTGACCTCAGGCGCACAGCTCAGGATCAGTAAGCACATACTACTTGAAAGACCATATAAAGCTAGTGAGACCCAGAAGCTTAACAGTGGCGGAGGTGGTTAGTGAGACAGTCCATGGAACGGTACTGAAAGAAATGGAGATGGAAGTTTAGACATACATGGACCAGAGCTGAGAACCCTCTGGAAGGGCTGGCCATACGTTGTAAAGGATGCTTTCTTTGAAGCGATTCAGCGACGGCTGAGGAACCCATAATGCCAAGGGTCTAGAAGATCGAAAATTTGAGTTAGGAGATATGCTCTAGAGTAAATCAGAAAAAGATGTAGGTTGATATGATTGACAGGGAGTTGACAGGGAGTGGAATGATACTCAGTAATCCACTCAGACAGTAAGGTATGATGATATCACAGCTCCAGACTCAGGCTCAGCTGCTTCCCCGGGTTTCCCGGGCCAGCACAACCTAAAGCAGGCTAGTGGGATTCTCACCCGACGGACTGACCGACTGACATAACTACGGACTAAGGTAACTACCTACCTAGTAAGTTGTGGCGCTGCCTGCTCGGAGAAACCTCCCGGAACAATTGTCACTGAATAGACTAAGATAGCCTAACAGTGGAATTCCAGCCAGTCTTATCTGCCCTTCTCTGATTGACGGAGAAAGCCGATGACTGTGGTTATCGGCAGGTTATCTGGCTCATTGACTGGTCTACGTACTCCGGGTGGATATACACTAACCTAAGGTATACTTTGGTGATGGATAACGAATGAGTCCCCTTCCTAGTCAACTCCCCCGTACTAACCAAGGCTAGGCTTGACTGCAACAATCCCCATTCATTGAGTTCACTCATTCACCTCCTCTTTTCTCTCTCCTGCTTCTCCGGTCCCCTCCATACCGTCACGAGCATTCTAGCCCTACGCATCTCGATCTATAGACAGAAGAATACCAAAGCATCGCTTCTAGAACAAATCCGCAGCTAGTTCGTCCCACACCTCGATGACGAAGAGCGGGTGTGGGTGTCTTCTTGATTATCGTTTCTTAGCATCCTGGGTCAAACACCCTACATCAACGCACCAGAAACACCCCCATTGGGACTCATCTCCGGACTCTAGCAAGAAGAAAGTGTTTTTCGACTACGTTGTCTGCATGGCGATCTTATTGTGCAGATCGATCCGAAGCTATTTCAAGATCCCGGCCATTAGCTCCCCTGGTCGTGGATTTCTTTTGCTGGAAATATTCCCTCAGCCAGATCGGATCTGAACCTCAATGCCTCGACCGAGAAGGCCCGGGGCCCCCGAGCCGAAACGAAGGTCGCGCAAGGGCTGCTGGTGAGGGTCTCCAATGCGATCTTTTCCACTGCTGGATTTGACTAATCGTGCATGTTTCCAGGCCTTGTAAAGCACGCAAAGTGAAGTGGTTTGTGTTACCTTCTCTCACTTAGTTCACAAAGTGCTATCGTAAGCTGATCGCTTTTACAGTGGTGAGGAAAAACCGTCGTGTCTCAATTGCCAGCGCCAGAATGAATTGTGTGACTACCGCATCAGACTGAACTGGGGAGGAAGAACCAGAAGAAAGTCATCGGTAGACTCTCCGATATCGCATTCGAGCAGTCCTTCAGGAACCTATGGCTCGTTCTCACTATCACCGGCGAATACCTATCAGTCCGACAATTTGTCGTCCTCGCACTCACACAAAGCCACATCTCCAGAGTCCGAGAACACAGCACAATTTCCAGCCACAGAGGAATTGCAATGGGATGTCGAGCTTTCCGAAGAGATGGCGATAGGGACTCCGGCAGCTTATTCTAGAGGGCTACATGATATCCATGAATCTCCAATCTTTGGCCAGACTCTTTATAGCTCCAACCGTACAAATGGCAAGAACTCTGTAGACAGCATGAGGGCTCTGTCACCCCGACAGGATGGGATATCTCCATGGCCAGACCTGCCCCAAACCAGCACCGCGACCGTCTTTTCTGCCTCCGCTCCAACATCCCTGGAAACCATCGTCTCTCATCCCTCTCCTGTGGACACGAATTCCAGTATAGGTTCTTGGGCCACCTTGAGTTTCTCGCCTGTCACGGCTCTATCGCGCCCGGTTTCGTTTCTCCGGCACACCTCCGAATCACATCATGCGACACCCACAAATAATCGGATGTCCGATCATGGCATTGAGTTCAACAGCTATTTTTCCGCGGCCAACGCAAAAACCACTTATGACAACTACGTTCAAGAGACATCAGGCCTGGGCTGCTCAGACTCACCATACGCAGAAGAATCCGCCATGCCGTCATTGGACGCGAGCGAAGGAGCCCAATCCCTAGAGGCACAGCCATCCGTTCGCTCGGAGAGCTACCTCACCAAGATCATGAACCGTCCAATAGCCTCGGACCGCAATTTCAATGGCGCGCAGATGCCTGGCTCAAGCACGCGCCTGCATCAATATCCCGACACCCCGAGTCAAAGTATGGTCGCAACGGATGCCTCAAGCGCCGAGAAAAAATGGCAAGCCTATCTCACAAGCGTTACAGACAACTACGGCTTGGATCGCGGTCGTCCTGATCTGGATTTGAATAGGAATGATGATCATTCTGCCATTGACATCAACTATGCTCTTGACTTGATCAATGCACAGAGAATTACTCCCCCAGGGTCCACCCCTCGAGGCGGCAACTTGGAAGGCGTGGAAAACGACACCTTCGATTGCAGCAAATACATGTATTATGCTTCGCCTGTACCGATCAACATCCCACGCTATTTGTCTCCGCTGCCACCATCGCTGGTCAAAACACCAATCAATCTGATGTACTTTCATCATTTTCTAAATCATACGGCCAAGATGCTGGTTCCGCATGATTGTGACGATAATCCATTCATATCCGTACTGCCGACAAGTAAGTCTTTGACTTGTCTGAACTATTCAAGTCTCTCGTCTGACTCCACCAAAAGTGGCGATTAGTGACTCGAATCTGCTTAATTTGACGCTGGCATACTCAGCTAGCCATCGGGCTAGATACCTCGAGCACCCGGAGCCGGCAAATCGGATTGCGCATTGGGTGAGCAATGTCTTCCCAACTCTACGCCTAGCCCTGGAGGACCCTCACGAAAAGGTCACCGATAACCACCTTGCTGCTGCTATAATGCTCCTGTCGTTGAAGATTGTCTCGCCCAGTACTTTTGAAGTCCCAATCCCATGGCAGAGCCACCTCAAACTTGCACGAGACTTGTTTTTCGCTCGGAAGGAGCAGATGGCTTACCCGGGAAACCTTGTGGGTGCGTTCCTGACTCGCTGGTTGAGTTACCTTGACATTGTTGGAACATTGTCATGTCGTCATAGCGAACCGCCCTCGCTGGATTATGCATCCGTTCTCAGCGCTTGCAGTGGTGTCGGGGAGTATGACGAGTTTCACATCGACTGTTTCACCGGGTTCACACCGAGGACAGGCCAGTTTCTCGCGCAAGTCGGGAGACTGACTCACCAGTGTGACAATGAACGGTTCGATGAGTCGGGCATCTTGAACCCAGACTGGAAACCTTCTCCTGCTGCAGTCGTTGCCGGCGAAGCACTTCTGGCGGACATTGAGCTGTTGGAAACACACGCCCATGCCAACGGCACCCATTTCCATCTCGGTAACATGGACAGCCTTGCTATCGACAGGGCGTTTCGATATGCCGGACTTTTACATCTCCATCGTCGTGTGCTTGACACATCGCCTCTCTCTGAGCCGGTCAAACATGCCTCGGACGAGCTCCTGAAGGCAATGGTCGAGATCAGACACGGCGCCTCTGCCGAAGTGGGCGCGTTGTTCCCTCTGTTCACCGCTGGGTGTGAGACCACGGACCCTCATACCAGGGCAGATATTCAGGAGCGGTTCAAAATGATGGAAAGAACTGGAATGAAACAGGTGAGCTAACCGGACGTTGTGCCGAGATGATGCACTAACTCTTACATCTATAGATCCAGAATGCGCGTAAGTTAATGCAGCGCTGCTGGGACGAGGGCCTTCCGTGGATTGCGCTGGCTGAAGGAGAATTTCTCGGATGATCGATCTGACTCTGTCCTGGTTATTATGTAAGGTTCAGCAAAGTACTCCTCATGCTTTGGACGTACACTCTACGAGCACTACTGTTCATCTTCTCTATCTTTTTGAGGTTATGCATGAAATTGACTATGCACCTTTGGTGGACCACTGGTCTCGCGTTGAAATTCTCTTGGTACATACATGTAGCCGATTAGGGTTGTACCTCTATAGTTTCAAGTTCCGAGTATGAAGGAGTCTCACCTTCATCAGTATCATTTCCAGCGTTCTTGTATGCCAGTAATCTATTTTTTTGCTCTGTTTGGGCTTACCCCAACGTCACCCAAAGCTCTCTCGTCCCTTTAATGCGAATCTCTCTTCAAGTAACTAAACACGTATATCTGGGCTTTTTAATTATAATATAAAAGCCTTCTTGGTAACCGATCTGGTCACCAATCACTTGTTCACTGAACTGTGCTATCTCTCAAACAAGAAGCAACTGCACCGCTCACCGCACTGGAAGCACAACACTGCACTCGCTCAGGGCTCTTGTTCCAAAGAATCGCTCAAAATGGAAGGCTGCACCAAACAGCTCTACTTCTATTGCAGCCCGAAAGGGTATAGCGAGTTGGTGCTAGCGCTTCTACTCTCTATGGTGATCGTTCTCTGTTTACTTCTACATCGTCTTTTGTCATTGGCAGTTTCATGCTCGGCAGTTAATCGCTTCCCAGCCTCAGCTCACAGTGAGCGGGGCGTCATTCACTCCTCCATTCAAAGGATGGACCCGCCGCACCCGGATTTGCAGGCCACGTTCGAGCGGCCACAACACGAGCATGATACCTGTATCCTTGACAGTCGGCTGGACGACATCCATGTCCCCAGCCTTGTGCCGTTGCCTTGCTCACAGGTGATTCGGCCCAAGAGAGTCAACCACCTGAGCTCTGCTCTCGAAACTCATGTTGACCGCGAGCTCACAGTCACTCCAGCCCCGGCTCACTTGGTGCGTGTTTCCATGCTGCGCAGCTCAGCAGCTACATCTCCAGTGTGCCACAAGCTAACATGCCTGTGTGTCTCTACAGACACGTCCTTCTGCTGCTCCCGTCACCATGACCGCCACCGCCGCCACCACCGCATCGCAGCTCGTTCCGTGGGACGGAAAGATCAACTGGGCCCTGAATGGAGCCACCGTCTTCAAGGACTCGGAAGAGGAGCGCCGCGCACGGGTCAACCTGTCCAACACCTTCAACAGGGAGTCGCACTCGAAGCTCTGGGTGTTCCATTTCGGCCTGCGCTACATCCCCGCCGACTTCGAGCACAACGTGTACCGCGCCATCAAGGTCGACAGCCTGCCGTCCGGGGCCGGGCTCTCGCAGATCCTGCCCCTGATCCCCGGCGAGATCCTCTCCGCCCGCCTGCTCGACACCCGCACCATCACCGGGTCCAAGACCGCCTTCGTCACCTTCGTGCACCAGGCCGATGCAGTGGGCTTTCTGCACTCCTCCAAGGGCGTCCTCCAGCTGAAGTCCGGGCCGGCCCAGGTCGCGCCGATCCCCACCCCCAGCTACCCCATCAGCGCGGACATGGAGAAGTTGATCTACGAGAAGGGATACACCCGGTGCATCCGCATCACCAACCTCCGGACGTCGCTGAAGGGGGATATCTGCCGTGCCTTGAGCAACGCGTATCTGGTTCCGCAGATCGAGAGCATCCGTGATGGGCCGGGGGCCGGTGAGAGCCAGCTGCGCTTCTGCTCCATCAAGGCGGCTGCGGCGGCGTATGTTCTTCTCAGAGGCCATGCCAAGTTCGATGAGTGTCAGTGGGAGTTCGTCAAGGCTGTTCGCCCTAAGATCCCTCGGATCGGGATCTGGGACTAGAAGCGAGGGGATGCTGCTGCATGTTTTCTGGGGAGCTGTGCTTGTGACGAGGGAAGTCGAGCAACCGTCCAAGATTTCGCAGGGGAGAAGAGGGCTGCTGGGATTTAGCGTGTATTTCAGATCCGGACAATATATCTTCGCTTGAGGATGAGCAGGACCTTTAGTGCCGTAGACGGTCAGGGAGGTAAACAGCTCAGACCGGTAAGAGGGAGATGATGTTTCCCCTAATATCTGACATCCCCTCCTATCTTCCGGATTTAGCACTGTCTAGGCACGAGAAGAGTATCAAGGCCGCCGTGAACGAGCAAAGCTAAACCGATTGAGGCTGCTCGAAGCCGCGGAGACAACCCGTCATATAAATGCCTCTCAAACCGAGGCAAACCCCATCACGACCACCCTCAGCAATGAAGCACGACTCACAGCTACCGTACCCATAAATGCCACCCAAAAGGAAGCCTGAACCCAGACCCATTCTACAAAACCGAGTTCCAAAGCAGATTTGCCCTTTCTATCCTGTATCCTCTATCCTCTATCCTCTCTACCCCTCCTCTCTCCCCCCTCCCCCACTCGAACCCCACAATTCTCCAACCCATCGTAAACCTCACCCCTACCCCTACCCCACCGAATACAAATTCACAATATCCTGATCCTTCCTCGGCCCCTTGACCACATGCCGACTCGCCCAGCTAACCACCTCCCCACTCTCCGCCCGCACCCGGAACGCATAGGCCGTGCGATACATATCCTTGATGCAGAGATGATTGCCCCTGGCCGTGACAACCACCGTCGCCTCTGCCTCGGACGGTGGTTTGGGTGGTGTAGGAGGCGTTACGTATGCCTCGTTGTTGTTGCTGCTGCTGCTGCTGCTGCCGCCAACACCGGCGGCGGCAGCAGCATCCGCACCGTCAACCGCCACCTCAAACTCCACCTCATGGAACAGGTAATCGGCCTCGGGATGCGTGGCTGCGTCCTTGGTGACCTTGACGAACCACACGCTGATCCGGCCTTCTGGGCTGAGGCGCCAGATGTAGGACTTCGTCCAGCGGAGGTTTGGGCCGAGGGTTGCGGGGAGGGAGCCGGATTCGGTGTAGAGGGTTTGGGTCTGGGGTTGGGGTTGGGGATGGGGGTCTTCGGTGGGTGTAGAGGCTAGGAGGGGTTGGAAGGAGGCTTCGCCGTGGAGGTCGCCGTGGAGGTCGAGGGGGTTGTCGCTTTGGAGGGTGCGGCGGAGGGTCCAGGTGGGCGTGCGGGCGAGCGAGGCGAAGAGCGTCGGGAGGAGGCGCGGGGAGATCTTGGTGGTTGGCATCTTTGCTGTGCTGTGCTGTGCTGTGCTGTGCTGTGTAGATGGAGATTGGAGTTTGGGGTGGGATGGTGGGGTTTATGTCAGGTCATAAGGTCATTGTTGCGATGGTGGTTCTTGGGTTAGGAGGAGGAGGATTGAATTGAGATGATGATGGATGCCAGGAGTCAATTCCGGTGGGCCGTGCGCTGCTCGCTCCACCCGCCCACTCTCCTTCTGCATCTCATCTCCCATCTTCTCCGACTCCACCCTGCAACAATATCACCCATACAGATTCCCGGCTTCTCCTCTTAGCGTCGGAGATCTGTTGATATGTCCGGTGAGTATTGAGAAATGTCCGTCAACAACCCTACTTTTTAGTTATTTGACACTGATCTTTACAGGGTCAAAGTTACTGCACCGTTGGTTCAAAACGGGTTGAGCCATGATGAGCCATGTTGATTCATGACTTATGTCCAGAATTCTCGGCTTGGCATCCCTCCTGCCCTCTCTATATGATGATTCTCTTCCGCAGTCTCAAGATGGCTTTTTTCATCATCAAACGCGTCCGCATTGAACTTGCCCCTAGCAGGAATGGCTGAGAAACGCCTTCCGGAAGACGCACCCCGGTCCGAGACCAACAGCGCGTCTGCTGTCAAGATCAATGCCTCCCCGGAGGACGATACCACTCAGGCTCCCGACTTTGAGCTGACCGGCCTACCGTTGGCTCTGGTCATCCTTGGCCTTGGTCTCGCCATCTTCCTCATGTCGTTGGACTCGTCGATCATTGCAACTGCCATCCCCCGCATCACATCCCAGTTCAACAGCACCGGGGACATAGGCTGGTATGGAAGTGCATACTCCTTCGCCATATGCGCTCTGCAGCCCATTGCCGGCAAGCTGTTTGCAAGCTTTCCCATGAAGGTAAGTCCACTGAACGCCCAATGGAAGAGCCCCACTGACCGGCGCAGGGGATGTTCCTTGGGTGTTTGGCCGTGTTTGAGCTTGGTTCACTGCTGTGTGCCCTGGCTGTGAACAGTCCAATGCTCATTGTCGGGCGCGCGATCGCCGGAGCTGGGGCAGCCGGATGCTTCACGGGAGCCTTTTGCATCGTCGCGGCAGCTCTCCCGCTTGCCAAGCGCCCCTTCTACGTGGGAATTCTCCAGTCGACCTTCGGCATCGCAACCATCATCGGACCTATCCTAGGCGGTGCCTTCACGCAGCACGCGACATGGCGGTGGTGTTTCTGGATCAACCTACCCATTGGTGCCATCACGATCGTGGCCCTGGTCTTCTCCTTCAAGCCGCCCCCGCGTGACCCCTCTACAACTTCTCCTGTCCTGCATCGACTGAAGAGCTTGGATCTGATCGGTGCTTTGCTCTTCGCTCCGTCCATAATTATGATACTCATGGCCCTCCAGTGGGGTGGAACCTCCTACGCGTGGAAGAGCGCCACCATCATCGGACTCTTCGTCGGCGGCGCAGGGCTCGGCCTGGTCTTTGCCTGCTGGCAGGTCTACAAGGGCGACGGGGCCATGATCCCCCCGCGCCTGATGACCGAACGCACCATGCTTTTCTGCTGCCTCGGGGAATTCTGCGCCATGGGCGCCGTCTACATCTCGATCTACTATCTTCCCGAATGGTTCCAAGTCATCAAGGGCGCCTCCCCGACCAAGTCGGGCCTGATGTATCTGCCCCTGGCGCTGTCGGACGTGCTCTCCGCCACGCTCACGGGCGCCTCCCTCAAGTACCTGGGGTACCCGAACCCCTACCTGCTGCTCGGCACGGCGCTGATGAGCATCGCCACGGGCCTCTTCTCGACCTTCACCCTCACCACCCCGCACGAGCACTGGATCCCCTTCCAGGTCCTCCAGGGCCTCGGCGCCGGCATGACCCTGTCCATGCCCTACGTCGCCACGCAGACCGTCCTCGATCCCGCCGACATCCCCGTCGGCACCTCCCTGCTCCAGTGCTTCCAGTTCTTCGGTGCCGCCGTCAACCTCGCCATCGCCGAGGCCCTCTTCGACAACAAGCTGGTCACGGGTCTGGGGGATCTCGGGCTGCCCGCCGCGGAAGTCGAGCGCATTGTCAGTGCCGGATCTGCGGAAGTGCGCAGCGTGATTCCCTACAGTGATCTGCCCGGCGTGCTGCATGCCTACAACCACGCGCTCACCACCACCTTCTACGTTGCTGCGAGCTCTGCCGCTCTGGCCTTTCTGCTCTCGCTGGGCGTCCGGTGGAGGAGTGTCAAGCCGCCGAAACCGAAGGCTGTTGCTGCGAATGCAGCGAATGCGGATGCGGATGTGGAGGCTAGGTGATTCGGTTTTGTGGGTGTGGTTCTGTGATATAGATTTTGGTTCCAGATGTGTATTTTTGATATCTAGAATTATATATATCGTTTAATGATTGTATACTAACGAGAATCTACTGGAATCCCGAGAGGAAGTAATGACATTTAAGTGGTGTTACTCAAAGATTTCCCGTGCTTGGTCAAGCTCGTACGGTATATTCCCGGGTCAGATTGTATGTTACGCAGCATCACAGTTAGACCAATCTCCCCCTACCTCCATTGCCCACATTCGGTCTTGTTCAGTAGGACAAGCCAAGCACAAGCAATCGCATCTAGAACCCCCTGTATAGATGGAATACAAAACACATGCACAAGGCAAGTGCCAGGGAATTAGAAGGTGATATTCAGTATTCGCATTATGAAGAAGGCTTTCGAGGGATTCTAGAAAGCCAATCTGAGATCATCGATTGCGTTCCCTCTACTATGCCGTAGGGGAGGGCGAAGAAAGGCACTCGCAATGGCAAATTCACAGAGGCCGGAAGGCGTTGATCCATTGTGTGAACCCCAGTCATAGCGAGGGATGGCCATAGAAACCCGGAGGCGGAGAGACACCCCTCTTAGATTCGGCGAGGGAGAGCATCTAAGATACTTTGACACAGTACAGTACTTCCAGGTGATTTGATCTGCGATCAGAGAGAAACTGCCCAGTGGGTCTTCCTATGGTGGATCGCCGATAAAGATTCGGGATGGAGGAACTATCCATCTGAACAGGTCCGTCCACATCACCTTTAGCTTCGCTGAGTCCTATCAGCAAGCACGACAACAAACGGATCACGTCCGATCATTGATATCCAAGTTCAGGATATCATCCTCGAGACTCAGGATGCCCATCGCCCAATTCGCGTTCGGCCGCTTGCTGACCGTGACGAACCGGCGTTCGGAGCTGTTGTACGGGCCACCGCCGCCACCGCCGCCGCTTTCCTCCTCCGGGGGCGGGGTCCACATGGACACCGGCTTGTTGAGAGTCCTATCGCGACGGGTGTACGGCGGCCCGCGGCCCTGCGCGGCGGCGACGACCCACGCATTCTCGCAGCCGCGCGCGATCGCGTCCGAGGTGCGCCAGCCGCTCAGCCGGTTGAGGTCCAGCAGCTCGGTGACCAGCCACTCGCGCTGCGCGGGGTCTGTGTACTGGACTCCCGCAAAGAACAGCGGCACCGTGATCTCGATCAAGCACGAGCCCAGCGTCGGGCTCAGGCTGCCGGCCTCGAGGTGGAAGGACTGCGGGTAGTAGACGCCCGCGGCGATGCGGCCGATGATCTGCGCGTATTCCGCCGTGGTGGCGGCGGCCACGCCCGCGGCGACCATCATCGCCGGCGGCATGCAGGGGTGTAGCCGGTGCAAGAGGATCCGCCCCGTGTAGTAGAAGCACCAGGTCGTGGCGATCGTGTGCGTCCGGTACTGCAGGGCGGAGCCGAACGGGGTCGAGATCGGCGGCACCGAGTCCGCGGGTAAAGGCATAAAGTATGATCCTAGGGCCGGGAGGAATGCGTCGAACGCCGCCACCATACTCTCCCATTCCTTCTCGGCGTCATGGTACGAGGTATCCTCTTCTTCCTCTTCGAGAGGCTGATGGTGGTGGTGCTGGGATTCCCGGGTGTTGAGGAACACGGCGGGGGCGCGGCGTGGGCCGCTGGACGGTGCCATGCCGTACATGGGCGGGGCGTTTGGGCCGGGGCCGGTGGGTGGACCACCACGGCGCATATCTGCTGCACCGCGTGGAGATGGTCGTGCAGGACCCCCCGGGCCACCAGCAGGAGGTGGTCCTCGGCCTGGTGGTCCGGGTGGTCCTCTGGAGAACCGGGCCATAAATTTGCCCAGATTGGCATCCGGGCGCCACTCCATGCCTGTAGTCTTAGCCGTTCTCAGTTTTCGTTTCCTGTCACGATAGCCGAATTCTGCCAAGCGACCTAGAAGTAGCCACAGGTGGTCTGCAGACCCGTAGATAGCGTCCAGCCGGCCCATACCCGCGCGGGGAGGGCATTGACCCCATTGGGAGTATGGCATGCTGGGTTGCGGTTAGTGTCGTAGCTCGAGATAAGTGAGGGGGGGGGGTTCTTATGACTTACAACAAAGGGCAACCGCTGATGATACTTTGCATGACATCTTGCTTGCAGTACCACCAGTACAGGTCACACTGGATCCGATAGTTCTCGATATCTTTCCGTGTGAAGTGCTTGTACTGACGAGGGTTCCCATTCTCATCGTTAATCTGCCCGAATTCGTCGTAGTTTGCGGCTCTTCCAAGTAGAGTCCCGATGAACTGCTCGTTGATGCTACTTTCCTTCTCTGCGAAAGGGTCGTCGTCCGACGTGGGATCTCCAAAAAGGTAGCTGTCTGTGAGTGCCATGACCGGCGGCTGCATTTGCTGTCGCTGAGCCCATACTCTCCGTCGCTGGGCGCGGAGCCCACGAGTCATGCCAGCAAAATCAATCTCACGCACCAGTTGCGCCGACCCTGCCACGTGGCTGTTCCATTTCGAGTGATCAGCACCCATCACCTCGTAATATCCTAGAAGCAGGGTAGCAGCCAGGGTGGTGATCTGCTTGCGGCGCGTGGGAAGCCCGACAGCCACACCGACTCTTCTCAGAGCGTAGTGATAATGCTTCAACGAAACCGTTGGGGGTGCTTGTTGGAGGAAGGAGATATGTAAGCTGCTCAAGGCGAGGATAGCTTGCAGCAAAACTTGACTCTCGAGAGCCTTAAGAGGGAGGGTATATGTCCATAGGCCCTGCTGGGCGGTTGGTACGGGGGCGCCAAGCATGGTGGATGGGTCGATCGGATGACGCTCGAAGACAGATAGCGATGGTCCGGTGGAATGGATGAAATGCAAGAAGATTCGGGCCGTCTTCGGATTGTTCAAGGGTGATGAGCCGTATGTGGGGATGTACGAGCCGAGTACATTTGGCTCATTCAAATATGTAGTGAAAGAACGCAGCTGCCGCTCGTCGCGATTGGCAGATGCCATAATAAGGCTAAGCTGGTTGTAGTTCTGCACGGAGATCTGGTCTTCCCGTTCCTCCTCTGATTCACCACTGTAGTATTCATCCTCACCGTCATCTTCCATAAAATCTCCATACGGCGATGTTGATGACTGCGAGAGAGGCACATGTGCAGACGAAGCTGTTCTAACTTGGTCTTGCAGTAAATTTACACCAGACGGTGCGGTATTCGGCAGCCAAGGGCCTCCTTGAGAATATGAGACAGCATCCGACCATGAGTAGCCCGCCCCCAGATCAGTCGACAGCTGCCGTCTTTGGTGATCAAGGAACGCGAGGGTGTCCGGTGGTGTATAGCTTTCGGACGAGTTCTCCGAACTCGAAGGAAGGTGGACCTGGCCTGAGACTGCTGGCTGAGGAGGAGTCCTGCTAATCCCAGGAGCCTCGTTCAGTGAGAAGGTAGCGGTTGGATTCCGGGTCTCTGCATCGGGTGGCAAAGACAGCTTTGGAGCTATAGCAGGCTGATCTGGTCTGTCCTTTCTTTGCTGAGACACCGAGTGCTCACTTGGGACTGGTGCTGACTGTGTCTGCACGCTGAAGGCCGGCTGCTGGCCAAACCCGGGACCTGAGATGCCCAATGGGTTCTTGAAGATCAGGCGGGGCCCGTAGCCTTGACAGTCGCGTTTTGATTTTACGCAATTATTGCATGTCGGCTTTTCTTCGCCGCACTTGATGCGACGTTTGCGGCAAGCTATTTAGCGATGTTAATGCATGGGACGTGATTTACGGCCAGTTGCACTCACTTAAACATCCTGTTTTGGTACGCTTTTTGGGAACTCTTTGTGATGTTGCATTGTTCGATCCCGCCTCCACAGGGTCCAGTTGGGCGGCGTCTGCGACGTCAGGACCCTGCGCTGTGCCTGGCCCACTGATAGACAGATCTGGCGGAGACTGCCGGGCACGGTTGGTGCTTTCCATGGCGATGGCAATGCAGAGTCGAAAGCGAGACCAATTCCATAATCATCGCCAGCAGAGAGGAGACCGACCTGACTTGACACAGACAACGCGCACTTCTACTTCCGAATGGAATTCGTCGCACGACTTCTGTAGCATCAAGCTTGAATGGGGTTGATTTGGAGACCGCGGTGGAGGTCGTCAAAGAGGTGAAATTCTGATTGGCCTGGAAATATGTGACGGGTCGGGATCGATGCCTCAGGTATACTCAGTCATGCCGTGCTTTGCTTCTGTCACCCCAAGAGCTGCTACATGGGCAGAAAGATTGCTCACGGTGGAATTATGACAGATGATCTGAGCAACTGGGGCAATGGGTCCTACTTATCGTATCTAAGGTTTTTACTTGGATTTTTCTCCAGGCATATGGCCTGATCACTGACCTGCTCGGTAGAAAGTCTAGACAATATCCACAATCTGATCGATCCGAGGCACTTCCTTGGTAGCAGTCTCCAGTCTCCAAGATCCTGACACCAGCCCACAACTACTCCATCTAGATCTGACAGATGGTCTAAGACGTGTATATGCATCAAACTCTAAACTCACAAGCAATTAGCGCCACGAGTAAAAAGACAAATCACCGTAGTGCCCGAGACACTTCGCGAAAGCCTGATGGAAGCGACAAAACAAACAAGACAAACACAGCACTCACCGCCCTCGAGACGGGCGGCAGAACACCCCGAGGACTGATCGTCTCCGCCTTTTTTTGCCAGAAAATTTTAGAGATGCACGGCCGGGCAGAACAATAATCAACCATTTTCCAAAGGCAACCTATCGCAAGCATGTTCGCTGTACCGGGTTGGTCGCTCGAGAACTCTGCTCTCAAGCAGCAGAGTGAGCCTGCTCCTGAAAAGACAAATGACAAATCATCCAAGCCGAACCCCAAAGACCGAAAGCGCAAGCGGGAGGATAATGTCACCAAGGGAAATGTGGACGCTATGTTCCGCCGGCACATTGAGGGGGAGAAGATCACCCCCTGGGCCAGGAAGAAGGCTGAAAAGGAGGCCATGATGAAGGGCGAGAAGAAGCAGGATCAGGCCAAACCCCAGACCGTCGAAGCGGACGCACCGCGACCAACCGACGCCGCCGCCGCCGCCGAGGAGGGCGAGAAGCCCAAGAGCAAGAGACAAAGGAAGAACAAGAATAAGAACAAGAACACGGAGGAGAAGCAGGACCATCCGCAGGGTGATGCCACCAGGGAATCTGCCACTACCACCGAATCGATGCCCGTGGCGCCGCCGGAGACGAAAGCCATCCTGACCCCTCTGCAGCAGGCCATGCGACAGAAGCTAATCTCCTCCCGATTCCGCCATCTAAACGAGACCCTCTACACCACGCCCTCGAGCAAGGCCTTTGAGCTTTTCACTTCGAACCCCGAACTGTTCGACGAGTACCACGCCGGTTTTGCGCGCCAGGTCAAGGAGTCCTGGCCCTCGAACCCTGTGGATGGCTACATCAAGGCTATGCGCGTCCGTGGCAGCGCTCATGCGCCCCGGAGGGGCAAACCGGATAACAACAAGGGACGACCCTCAGCTGCCCCGCTGCCCCGACGACCGAACGGCCTGTGTACCGTGGCCGACTTGGGCTGCGGTGATGCTCAGCTCGCGCGCGCGCTGCTGCCGTCTTCCAAGAAGCTGAACCTCAAACTACTCAGCTACGATCTGCACGCCCCGAAGGACTCCCCGATTACCAAGGCCGACATCTCCAATCTGCCCCTGGAGGATGGATCTGTCGACGTGGCGGTCTTCTGTCTAAGTCTGATGGGCACCAACTGGGTGTCGTTCGTGGAAGAAGCGTGGCGGGTGCTCCGCAGCGACGGCAAGGGCGAATGCTGGGTCAGCGAAGTGAAGAGCCGATTCGGCAAGGTTACCCGCAAGAAGGCGCAGATCGGCGCCAAGAAGCCGCTCAGCAAGGCGGAGCAGAAGAAGCTCAAGAAGAAGCAGTCGGCGGACAACGCGGACTCGGATGTTTCTGAAAACGAGATCTATGCGGAGGACGCTCGTCCCGCCAACACCGATGATGAGACGGATATCTCGGCCTTCGTGGAGGTCTTCCGGACGCGGGGCTTCATTCTCAAGCAGGAGACTCTCGATAAGTCGAACAAGATGTTCGTCAAGATGGAGTTTGTGAAGGCCGGTGGCGCCCCCACTAAGGGCAAACATGCCGGCTCCGCCGCCCCCAGCGCTGGTGCCGGTGGCCCTGGCAAGAAGCGGTTCATCGACCGCTCATCCGACAAGGGCATGTCCGCTGCTGAAGAAGCGGCTGTTCTTAAGCCATGCGTCTACAAGATCCGGTAGTCCTGGCATAAGGTGCTTGAATAGTGTATAGAAAAAAGTACTTGAGTTTAATCATGATCAAGCGAGTTGTCACTGTAATATATGCATCTACTAGTACTAGTACACAAGTGTAGTCTTCAGCATCGTAGCCGTGGTAGTCAAGTCCATGGATCAGCGCCGAGCCTCGATTAAGAGCTTTGAAAGTGCCGTTGTACACCTCACCCAGTGACTTCTGCCTTGACCTTGTGTATGTGTATAAAAAGTATTTAGCTAGCCACCGGCGAAACCCTAGTAAGTATTACAATCATTAAACTATCCAGCATGCTCTCCAACTCCCGCATAACGAACCCACACGCAAAGAGCACCAGTCCAAAGATTCCCTGATCAGTCGTACTCCATCCTTCGTTCTGTACATCGTCCCATCATCAAAATCATCATAATCAATGAGCGTCCTTCTGCCTCACCCCAAGATGGAGCATATCAAACCCCCACTGCTGCATCTTGAACCGATCAAGCACTCCACAGAGATCCAGAAACACCTTCGGACCCTGCATCTGCCCAGCAATGCCCTGCCACCGCACCTGCTCATGGCTGAACTCATCATATTCCATAAGCAGTATCAGCCCACTGCAACCCTGGCAAGCCGCATCGACCGAGTCAGCGATTGCGACTGCTTCCAGGGATGCGTCCGCGAGACGTAGCGCACTCCGCAGCTGATCCCCCGGGATCCGAGGATCGAAGACCGTCACTTGCACCCCGATGCTCATCAAGTCGCGCGCCAATCCTACCGCCGTAGACGACTGATCCCGAATCGCGCAAGTCTTCCCCCCCGCGAAACCCAAGATCGCCACCCGGTGGTCCTTCAGCTCCCCCGTGAACCGCTCCGTGACCCGCTTCGCGGTGCGGCTGTGGTAGAACTCGTTCATCTGGAGCACCGCCCTCCAATACTCAGCGACGGGGTGCAAGCCCAGCTCCCTTGCAAGATAGATCAAGCACAGGATCTCCGCGTGGAAGTTTGTACCGCCCCCAAACCCCAGCCCTACGCGCGGTGGCAGCCCCAGTGTCTGGGTGATATGGGCGATGTTGGCGTTGGTGGACTCGCAGATCGCGCTCAGGGACTGGACGTTGCTGATCTGCTGCGCGAGGCAGGCGTTGGCCGCGAGCTTGCCCAGCTCCGCGGACCAGGCGTCCATGGTGATCAGGCGGTCCTCGGGGACCCAGGGCAGGTAGAGGCGCTTTAGCGCGGTGATGGCCTCGACGGACATGTCCTCGGAGAAGATGTGGCCGATCAGCACGCGAGGCGGGTAGAGCAGGTCGCGGATGGCCGTGCCGGGGATCAGAAAGTCCGGGTTCGACAGGACGTCGAAGGTGGCTGTTGGGGATGCGGTTTTGCGTAGCTATATATTGTCATCGTGAAATTGGGGGTGTCAGTCTCCGTACTAGGTAGCAGTTTGGGGGAGTGCTTCAGTGTGGTGTCTATTTACTGACAGCTTTTTTTATGCGCTGGACGATGCCACACGGCGCTGTGCTTCTCTGCACGATGATCTTGTGCCCGGTCGATACTTGGGCGATCGCTTGGATTGCGGCCTCAAGCGGCGCGAGGTTGATTCCTTCTTTGGTCTCCGACTGCAGTCCATTGTCAGTACTTAGTCCTATTTCTTGTGACGTTCGTCTGTTGGTCTCACCGATGCATCTGGAGAACATTCTACACAAAGAAAGACTAGATCTGCGGAAACCACTCCCGCATGGATATTGGTGGAAAAGGCGAGGTTGGCCAACTTCCTTTGTCGTTGCGTTCTCTCAGCATCATTGTTTTGGCTCAAATCATTCACCTTCGCTTCTTCCGGGAGGCTGGATGCCTCCATCGCAAACCCGGGAGGGTCATCGAAGAGCAAATCCTCTAGCCCCGGCTCAGGGATAGGAGGACGATCCGATTTCCAAGCCTCAATGAGACTCGCATCTCGATCGACCACACAGAATTGGACGTGAGGGTTCTGCGACGCCAGGATGATGGCAGTCAATGCTCCTTTTGAACATGCGTAAGCTCTTTGAGCCCATCAGGACAAAAGACTCTATGTTACTTTGTACTCACCCACATGGCCCGCCCCAATGATACATGCACTACGCACGTTCTCGATCTTCGTACTCGGTAGCGGTCGCAGCTCGATCCCCTCTACACTATCGGAGTACGTGTGGCCCTTGACAACGACATGAGGACTTCGAGGACTCCCACCACTCGCGGCTTCGATGGCCTTGTACCGACGTCGCGAAAGGAACAGAGTCAGACCCGCCAAAACAAGTAACAGAGGAAAGAACGGCATTGCTTTGCAACGATATACTCCTTTAAAAAGCCCCAAACCCACAGTTGACGACTTACCAAAGCCCCTCTTCCCCGTCTATCGCACAGGATGCATACACAGAAGGAAAAATCAAAGAAGAAAAAGAAGGAAAGGGAAAACAGACGGACTTTGAACCCCTCTCGCTCACTCCCCGGCGATATGCGGGTTGTGTGTGTGAGACCCGATCAAAGGGCGGTCTGGTCGCAACGTTGAACTGGCCACCTCATAGCGAACTACCAATTATTCTAAAAATATGGACATGTTATTGGGTGTGGTTTTGTCGAGCTTGACTACGTGTTCGCAGCCTTGGTCTGCTTGAATCCACATTGAGGCGACGCTAAGGAGGTCTGATATGCAACTCAATTGGAACAGCATGGGTGGTCCCATCTGTCGCGTCAACAGCCGATGCAACTTTTGTTTTCCATCGACAGCCTCACTCTTTGAATTTTCGAGTCGAAAAGGAAGAGGAATCTATGCAATTGCTAAAGAGATGAGAAGAGCGAGGAGGCGACATGCTGAGGTTGTTAAATATCTGTCTCATGTTGACCTGCCTGCATGAGTCCAATGGTCGCCCAATGGCTAGTGCTAGTGATTGTTTTGGCTGAGCCTTTGAGGCGTACCCACAGATCTACCTTATGCATTAACTTTTGCTGGCGACCAACACCATCAGTCCTCCCCAGGCAGCAGCAGCCTGCACCCATGCATCAAGCACAAGCTACTTTTCTTCAATTGACAACAACAAACAGAGCAAACAGAACAATGGTGGATGTCCCTGTCACATGCCCCAGAGCCGTTGCGCTGTGCGCACGAGCCACATAGCCATGTGACGTCACCGGTCGCGGCCCTCATCTCCCATCCTCAATGACATTGATATCAGGACGATCTGCACTCACGCGGCTTCCAGAACCTGGACCCTGTCATACGGTTGGATGGAGCATTGACAGCGCCGGCTTGGGCTCATCTGCGCCAGATCCACAGACGTCATGGCATGCGTCAGCCGTGGTTTGCCAACTATAAAACTTCTTACTCGCCTTACAAGTTCGAGTTCAGAACACTAGCTCTTTACAGCTTCATCCTCAAGCGCAAGCACACAACCCCTACTTTGCTGTCCCTATCTCACCACATACAAACCACCCCACATATTCCCAAAATGGACTCCGTCAACAACGCCCTCGGCCGCCCCAGCCAGCCCCGCCGGCACACCGAAGAACAACAACGCCACATCTACAACAACCTGCCGGAGGAAGAGCGCAAGAAGCAGACCTACGCCGAGTGGGTGCAGGAGGTCTACAACGACCAGTACGAGAAGTGGATGCCCTGGCTGGAGGACCAGTACCTCAAGTGGTTCGGCAAGGGGGATAACAAGGCCTCGTATGTAACGAAAGGTAAGTCCTCCATCCCTCTCTATTACAATCACGCCGGTCGAAACACAATTAACCTTGCCCATCATGGCAGACAACCTAAACAAGACCAAGGTCACGGGCGTCAAGCAGGTCGATCAGATCCAGGACGACGTGCACAACCTCGTGGGCAACCAGCTGGGCGAGAACGGGCTGCTGTCGCCGGTGGGCAACGCCGTCTCGAAGGAAGGCATCAATCGCGCCGAGCGGAAGGGGAAGGATGAGAATGGGTCGTATGGCGGTCCGCTGGGAGGTGTCACGGACCCCGTCGTCGAGGGCTCCAAGAGTGCCGGCCAGGGACTGTACTCGGGCGTCCAGTCGGCGGGCTCTTCGCTGGCCGCTGGCACCAAGAGTGCTGCGGGTGCTATCCCCGGTGTGCAGCGGTAGAGTGTGGACTTCGTTGGTTTAACACCATTGTTGTATCTTATGAGTTATGAGTTATGAATATGCGACTTCGTTATTTGCTTGTTCTTTCCGGCCAATAAACTGTATTCTGCGAATGTGTCTTCGTGTAACCCACCTCGAAATTATGCAGGGTGCATCTCGAGGGGTCCAACAATGATGGCCTTCCATTCTTAATATCAATAGAAAATCTCTACAACATCTCGCACAGCTACGACGCCTGCTACATGATAGCTTGCAATACATGATATGCAATTCGTTGCGCGTTCATACCCAAAATGTGGTATACAACCATAACCCACAATCTATATCCATCCTCAACGAAACCAAAACAGCCCCCATGATCAGACCCCATCCCGCAGAACTCCTCCCTCCAAGAATCAGCTTCATCGAAAATCTCAAACAAAAATATAACCACTCTGAGTATTCGCATACACAAACTCCGGACGATCATGAAAATAAAGCAGCAAACCCATCAGCGCCCGCAGCGCCTCCCTCCGTTCCCCGGGATCCCGCAGATTGTACGCTTTCGTCCGCTCCACCCTGACCTTCCCGGAGAAGTGCGGAAACCTTCCGAGCCGCTGCGCTTCGTGGACCGGCATGGTGGCCTTGACAAACCGGAGGTCCCAGCCCTGCTGGCTCAGGACGTACGCGGTCTGGTCGTCCAGGCCCCCGGTTTCGAGCTTCGTGTTCATCCAGGCTTGGAGGAGGAGCGGGGGGATCTCGTAGCGGGCGATGCCTTCTCGGCCGCGCTTGTTGTTACACTGGGAGGATTTTTAATAAGATTACTGCTTGGTTGATGGGGGATTTAATGGTTGGGAGGGAAGGAGGGGAGGAGGTGGAAAAAGCTTACTACGCAAATCGCGAGAGGCGGCGTCTCGAGTCCTTCGTTGACGTATTTCCATCGTGTGATGTAGTAGGCGAAATAGGCGCCTTCCTTGGCACGGGCATGCTCGCGCGACAGAGGGAAGTAGCAGTCGCCTAGGAAGGTGCTGTAGTTTGTGGTTTCTTGAGTCAGCTTTTTGTTGATGGATAAGGGGCGCTTGATACAGCACTACCCTCGGGATAGGGGGGGGGGACCGGGTGGAACGTACACGTCTCCATTTCGATCGGATGGGAAATCTTCGAGGAGTTTCAGCATAAACCAGAATATGTCCGCGTCGGTTTGATCGCGGTACAGGTCATTGCGGACCGCCTTGAAGAAATCGGACAGCTTGATCTTTCCAGGGGATCGCTCCGGGTCCTCTACAGGTGGGATCTGCCATTGGGCTGAGCGGCGTCGGAATTCTGGGCAGAACGAGATATGGGTTAGTTTTGTTATTGGCATATTGGCATATGAACGTCGAGTGCCGTTGTGATTTCGTGGGTGTAGGACTGCGTACCAAGATCATCATCCGATGGCAAGAACTTCGCATCAACTATGGCCTCGAAGGGAACCTCTTCTTGGACATCGACCTCGGCGTTGACAACGATTGGACCCTCCTTGCACGGGAGGGTCTGGTAGATCAATTGCTCGACAGCGAAGTTGGTGCCACAATTTTGACTGCCTGCGTCTGCTTCACTCTCAATTTGCGACTTGCGCTGGTAGGATTGCGGGGCCTCTGGGGCACTGCTGCCACTGATAAAACCCAACGCCGCTTGTTTGGAGACCAGACGTAGTCGAACCCCCACCTTGAAGCTGTAACGTTGTGGCTTGGGCTTTGATTTGGAGACTTTTGCTGGCTTGCGTTCTTCTAAAACTTGGAAGATCTCACGGCTCACTGGGCCTTTCGAGCGGAGCTGATACCTGCGGCGACTTGCTGCCCCTGTCTGGGATTGGGTTTGGCGTTGTGCTGGCATCGGTGGCCACTTGACTCTAGAGAACTAATACAGCTTGGTTTGCGAACAATGATTGAGACGGACAATTGTTATGATGAATAGTGACCAATGTATCTACCTACAGGAAAAAGAGCAGCAGCCAGATGGCGGCTTCGTATGATTTAAAAGGGCGGACATTTTCTCTATAGACGTTGAGAACAAAGACCATTGAGGACAAGTAGACAATCGAATTCTTTCACACTTTCCATCCGTTTGGCTGTCTCGAAGGGCTTTGTTGCTCATGGGGAAGTATGAACAAAGGCTGCCAATTGGGTATTCGACGCCACTTGGAGAACGGACAATGGGGTTTAGAAGTACCTTGTCAGGGCTTGCGTGTTTTGTCAAAGAAAGGTCTGCAAAGGGATCTAGCGCAAGTTTCATGGCAACAGGTTGTAGGATGTGTGACTATCTAACAATTCTGGTAGGTGAATCGAAAGTAGAAGCAAGGCCGTTCTTACCACGAAGGAAGTGGTTCCTGCATGTTGAATATGCATTAGAGATGAGAATCCTCCCCAAGCATTGGGACGGAATAGATCTCCACTCGTCACCCTTAACAATGAGGTATACATACTGGAAGCGGCGCGTGAATTAGACCAACTCCCCTTCGGTCTTAGAAAGAGAGTTTCCTTAGCAGAGAAAGCATATGAAGGTATATTTGTGTCCTGGTGACTTAATGCTCGAGTCAATGTGATGAGATCGGTTCAAACGTCATCGAATCCAGACTTTCCGCTTATACTTTACCAGAAACAAGTCTCACGGCTCATTCCAGCCTCCCAGCCTCTGAATTGACTTCGAAGTATCCCCACGATAAGAGTGTTCACTATGCTTGACGCAGTTGTGATGCAGCATGAGTGTCGTTGTATGAGGTCTGCTGCTGAATGCAAGAGTAGGAGTGGCGAACTGCTGAGCACGCACATATAAGTGAAGTAGATCTTGACATGTTTCGATCAGGAGCAATCCCTCAATATTGATACACCATCTCCTTTAGCAATCAAGTATATCACTTATCTTACTGGAAAGTAACCAGGTCGTGGTTGAAGACCTGAAACTAAGGTCTAACCTTTTCTAGGTCCATTCTCGAACACACCATGCCGTCCTCCAAAACCGACACAGGCATCCGACTCCCTCAGAACGATGACCAGACTCGACGTCTGAGAAGCACCACTCAAGATCAGAAAGCTGCCTCTCGACTGCAGGACGCCTCTCTCTCAGGAAGCACAAGGGCTGCAGCTGCTGATCCGACTTCAAGCTGGACACCGGAAGAGATGTTCGAGTCTACTGTCAATCAATACAGCGATCCAATCCCCGATCGATACTCGTTCACCGACGGGGCTAGAATGGAGAGAGGAGCTTATGGTAACGATGAAGCGGATGCATTTGAGGCTGCGAACGACGAATTTGATTAAGTCTTCATGTTGTGATCATGGTTTGGCTGAAATGTGCGCGCTTTCATGGGTACCTCTGCACTGGCTAGACTATCCAACGGCCCATAAATTAGTTTCATTTATCAGTATCGACAATATCGAAAATCGTGACACTTGTATCCATAGATACCTAGTAGTTGTTTTCTATAGTGGGGGAACTAAAAAAGTCCACTGGACATGGCTGGCAGATCGATTCCGTTGTACGGATTGCCGAGTCGCTTTCCGCGGAATTGGCCTGTCCTATCGGCATGTGACTTTCCCGCTTATCGACAAGCTTCTCCGCATCCGCCATTTACTCCGACATCTTTCTTCCCCTTCCCTTCTTCTTTCCTCCTTTCTTACCATTCAATCTTTTCATATTTCACCATCATAACTCACAATGTCTTCTATCCGCTCTACAAGTCGTGGTCTTCGCCTTTTGGCTGCCAATTCGCGCTCTCGCAGCGTAGCTCTGTTGTCACAACCCCTCATTGCTTCTCCCCGCCTTCTCCGCTCCGCCGCCGTCTCTCCGACTTCTACTGCTCGCCCTCGTCTTGCAATTGCTCCGTTGCGCGCAAACGGCGGCTTGCGCTATGCATCCTCTTCAAGCTCCACCGGCTCGCTGAAGAAAACGCAACTGTACGATATCCATGTTGCAAACGGCGCAAAGATGGTGCCTTTTGCGGGGTTCTCGATGCCCCTCCAATACTCCGACCTGAGCCATGTTGAGAGCCACCACTGGACCCGCGAAAAGGCCAGTTTGTTTGACGTTAGCCACATGTAAGCTCCAGTGCCCGACCATCTACCTTTAGTTTATTCTTGCTAACACAGACATGCAGGGTTCAGCACCACTTGAGCGGCCCCGGCGCCCTGGAACTTCTCATGAAAATCACGCCCTCCTCCCTCGACAAGCTCAAGCCCAACACATCGACCCTCTCTTGCCTCCTCGAAGATGGCACAGGCGGCATCCTTGATGACACTGTGATCACCCGCTTGTCTTCTGATACCTTCTACTTTGTTACCAACGCTGGCCGCCGCGCTGAAGATCTTGCCTTCCTCCAAGCTGAGATTGACATCTACCGGTCTACTCACGGCCCTGAGTCTATCAACTGGGAAATTCTCGATGACCGTGCTCTCGTTGCCCTGCAGGGTCCTCTGGCTGCTTCTGTCCTTCAGCCTCTGGTCAAGGACTTCGACCTCAGCAACCTCTACTTCGGCAACTGCCGGTCGATCACTTTGACATTTCCCGATGGAAGCTCGAGTGCGGAGCCCCTTCTGGTCTCTCGCACTGGCTACACGGGTGAGGACGGTTTTGAGATTAGCATCCCCACTGCTAAGGATCCTTCCCTTCCCCGCCGTGTGACAGAGCTCCTTTTGTCGAATCCTGAGCAGGTGCGCCTTGCCGGTCTCGCCGCTCGTGACTCTCTCCGCCTCGAGGCAGGCATGTGTCTGTACGGCAGCGACATTTCTACTTCGCAGACGCCTCCCTCTGCATCCCTGACCTGGCTTGTGGGCAAGGAGCGTCGCGATCCCGCCACCGCCAAATTCAACGGCGCTGCTACGATCCTTCCTCAAGTCGCTTCCCCTGCCAAGACTCTTTCCCAGCGCCGGGTGGGATTCACCGTCGAGAAGGGATCCCCTGCTCGCGAAGGCGCTATCATTGTGGATCTCAACGACGAGTCCCGTGCGCAGATCGGAGTGATCACCTCCGGCCTGCCGAGTCCGTCGCTCGGAGGTGTGAACATCGCGATGGGATACATCAAGAATGGCTTGCACAAGAAGGGAACCGAGGTGGGAGTGTTGGTCCGGAATAAGGTCAGAAAGGCCACGGTCACCGGGATGCCGTGGGTTGAGAGCAAGTTCTACCGGCCCAAAGCTTAGATTGGAAACTGTTTTCGAGGACTCGTTACATGGATAGACATTAGGTGTTTTCAGCGTCTGTTTTTGCTTCATCTGGGTACGATGTTTTAGATTCCCCAGTCTCTTGTTTTGCGATGATGGTATGACGTCAAGTCCAGTTTGCACTGTACTGTACATACAAAGTTTATGTTTTGGCCCTCTGCATGTTTTAGCTTCAACCAGTGGATATTCGAGGCTCACCGCTTGGTGATTTCAACTTCTGCCTCAAACAATTAAGAATTAATCGCATAGAAAAGCTTTTTTATAAAGGTGTAGCGTCATCCAGGAGAAATAGCGTCTGTCTGTACCCCAACGCGATAAGACTGTTGATGCCTTGGGTATCAGGCGCCCCACAGCATGTTTGGGACATTTGCATCATAGTCACGTGCAGATAGCAGATAGCCTTCTGTTTACATCCTTACGTGCCGTGGTCACCAATCGCTCTATCCCCATCCTATACCTTTAATTGTTTTAAACCAGGTATACAATCGCCAATATCCCAATCTCTGCCTCGAATGACCTCGCGAGCGACAACTCAACAAAGAATGGGCATCGACAGCACCGCCGAAGACGTAAGCTCCGATCTCAATCCCCTCTACCCTCTCCGCGCGGAGCCTACCCAATTGCCCCAGAAACGCAAACCGAAGACTTGCTTCCCCCCCTTTTCAACATGAACACAAACCACTAACCCCGCCGCAAAAACAGTATGATCTAAGTCTACATACCCTCTCCCTCGAGAGAGAATATGACCAGACCGTGAGCACCGCGGCGCAGCTCCTCGACCAGGAGGCCCGCCGCGTCCACCGGGTGGACCAGCTGCTGCTGCAGTTCGAGAATGAGAACCTGCAGCTGCAACTCGACCAGGCGCGCCAGGAGATCGGGCGGGTGCGCTCCACCGAGCTGGAGATCCTGGGGAGGTTGAATCAGGTCGCGCTGGAGCGGGACCGCATCCAGCAGACGGTGTATGTGCTGGGGCACGAGAAGGAGAATCTTGCTGTAAGTTTGACGCTCTTCCTCTTTTCCTTGCTGCTTTTCGTTTATTGAGTCGGGGTCTTGGGGAGCGGATGGAGGAGAGGGGCTTTTTTTCTCCTTGCTGTTGTGTTTGTTTGGTGCATCGTTGGATTTCTGTTCGTGCCAAGGCATTTGCTAAAATTTCCGACCAGCGAGAGCTAGAATCCATGTCCGACACATCCGTCGAGGTGAAAACCTTGATGACGGAGAAGATGCGGCTGGCCAAGGAGTTGGCCGGGGTGCAGACCGAGGTGCAGCGGTTGCAGTCGGTGGAGAGCTCGTCGCAGACCCTCCTGGCGGAGAAGCAGACGCTCTCACGGCAGCTGAGTTCGCTGGAGGTGGAGCTTGAGAATGAGAGGCGCGCGCACGAGCGGACGCGTTCTGCTCGCGGGGGGTCTGAGCAGCAGCAGCAACAGCAGCAGCAGCAACAACAACAGCAACAATTACAACAACAGCTACAAAAACAGCAGCAACAACAACAAGCAGCCACTGCAAAGTGGAATGCAGAGAAAGCCGCGCTGGAAGACAAGATCGAGACGCTTACGAAAAAGCTCCTCGCGACCAAGGATCAGCTCCGCAAGGCCCAAATCAATAACAGCAACAGCAGTAGCTCCATCCAGCAGCAACCTCTCCAGGCCGGGACGAGTATCGTCCCCGTCAAATGGTCGAGGGAGCAGTCCTCGACCGACCGATATGCGGCCGCCGCGCGGATCAACCCGGAATTGACGATCGCGACGCCCGGCGCGGTCCGCGCCAAGAACGCGGAGAGGGAGAAGCGCGCCGCGGCCGTCGCAGCCCTGCCCGGCGAGAAATCCGCCTTCTCGATCACCCCGTTCCTGAACCGGACCACCGGTGCTCCGTCGGCTGAAGCAGATTCCAACGAGAATCATGCCGACAACGCCAACAACGACAGCGACCAGGAGTCCTCCTCGCTCGAGGACAGTATCATCCGTGAACCGGATGTCCCCGCCCCTACTACTACTGCTGCTGCTGCTGCAGCAGCAGCAGCACAAAGACCCCGCCAACTATCCCTGGGCTTGGGCAAGGCACGGCCGGAAAAGACCACCGCTGCCAATACCACAACTACAGCGACAGCTGGCAATTCGCGAAGACCGAGACAGGCGTCGAGGCGGCTGGATCCGATCGACGACGACGACGACGATGACATCTTTGGCGCGGGAAATGTCTCGATGCTGGCCAAGCCGCAGGTCCGCAAGCGCAAGCTGGGCGGGCAGCAGAAGAAGCTGATCATCGATGAGGAGGACGATGATATGGACTTTGATTTCCGGAAGGCGGGCACGGCGCGCGGCCGGGGGTTCGGCGGTGTTCCGGCCTTTTCGCCGTTGAAGCGCGATAGGAGGTGAAATTCCCTTTTGGGTTCTGGAGTTCGCAGGGATGTCTATATATCTTTCCTTCTACGGGTATCAGGCGGGCTTAATGCGCTAATCTAATCTGGAAATTGGATGACTTGAACGTGGTCAGTCATGGTGCCCTGGCGATGTGGCCGCCGCCGTGTGGATTTACTGAGGATGTCAGCTCGGTCTAGTACGCCAAGTAGCTCGGTAGACTACGATTCCATGCAGGGTCCGACTAGTAAGTATATTCGTGGATTTATGCCATTTGATTAAGTAGCACTTATACACATATGCAAGATGATTCGGCTTGTAGCAGCCATTCATAAGTTGCCCGTAGATCATCCAATGTTGACCACAAACCAACGAGGGGGTGCTCCAAAACAAAGGATCTGTTACACCAAAGGCTTATGTCGTGAGTACATACTCATTAGTGCACGGCACTCTGGTCACGGTAGAAGTCACAGGCATGGGGATGCTGCAGACAATACTTGGGCACGAGCGGGCTCGCCTGCACGCCGTTGGCGACGAGGTACTCGCGGAAGTTCAGGATGCGCTGGGTCATCAGCGTGGTGCGCTTCTGGCCCTGCTCGTCGCGGTTGCCGGACCAGACGAGCTCGGCCAGGGCCGCGGCGCGGGGCCAGAAGCGGCTGGAGACGGTCACGTCGTCGACCTGCTCGGACCACAGCGGCGCGACCGCGCCGATGACGTGCGCGGCCTGGGCGTCGGTCAGGTTCGTGGTGAAGTCGTAGTCGTAGATGCGCTGCCAGGTCTTGTAGGGCCCGCACCAGCTGCCGCCGTTGCCGCCGTAGTTGAAGTTCGGGGTGCTGGGGTCCGGGTTGCTCATGACGTTGTAGCGGGGGTCGTTGGTGATGAAGCCGCCGAAGCCGCAGTCCAGGTACATGAAGTCCGACGACGAGACGATGACATCGTAGCCCTGCGTTGTCAGCTTGCTGATGTAGTCCAGCCCGTTGTTCCACGACTGCATGACGATGTCGGTGGGGACGTCGTGCGCGTGCTCGGTCGAGAGCACGATGTCCTCCCACATGACCAGTCGGCGCGAGGCGCTGTAGTTGCGGAAGATCGGGACCGCGTTGTCGATCCAGTGCTGCGCCAGGTCGTTGTAGGTCCGCGAGGGGTCCTCTTGGAACCACTCCGTCACGTACGTGCTGAAGTTGAAGCAGTTGGCTTGGATCTCATCCGCGCCGACGTGGAACCAGTTGTCAGGGAAGATATCCGAGAGTTCGTTGTACACGTCCCGCACCACATCGTATGTGCCGGGGTAGATGATGTCCAGCTGGCCCGGGTTCGGCTCGACTGCCGTGTGCAGAGCCCAGTCATCGTTCGACCACCACGAGTTGATACAGGTTACCATCTCTGGATCCGCGTTCTTCCATCCCGACGAGGAGTGACTGGGCATGTCAACTTCGGGGATCACCCGGATGGCACGAGCACGGGCATACGCAACCACACTGCGCATATCTGCATGAGTGAAGATCTCGCGCGGCGAGTACGCATCCTGGATCATCTCGGGGTGGGAGTCGATCTGCACGGGCCAGGACTGGGTGTCATCGAGGTGCCAATGCAGGACGTTCAGCTTCGAAAGTGCCATTCCGTCCAACTGCTCGTAGATCTTGCCGACGGAGATGAAGTTCCGTCCCGTGTCAATCATGATGCCACGGTACGGATAGAGGGGTGCGTCTTGGATTGAGACACACTGTTCGATGATCAGGCCACCCGAGCCGTCCGAGATGATCAGCTGCTGAAGGGTGGTGAACGCATGAAGCGCTCCCCAGACCGTCGCGGCCCTGATATCAATCGTGCTGCTCCCCTCAGTCAATTCAAGAGTGTAGGACTCGTCGACACCATGTTGAAGGTCCGCAGTGATGTCTTTCACTTCCACGTCGACATATTGCACCGAGGGCGCTGAGACGCGCTTAATTCTCTGAGCGGCCTTGGGAGATGCAGTTGGGAAGGGCTGGAAGCTTGAGATGGGGGCTTCGGTGGCGGCAGGTACCCACTGCAGGTCCACTATGGTGTTCCAGGCGCGATTCCAGGCATTGGCGAGGATGTTGTCGTCGGTGTCGTTAGGGGCGCGTAAAGTCACAAAACCAGCCAAGTGCTTGGGTCCAGACGATCCCCAAGTGATGTTACGCGGGGCAGGCAAGGGGTTCACTGAGACAGCGGAGGCCGTAGCCAGTACTAGAAATACTGGCCAAAGGCGACAAACCAACATTGTAGACGGATATCCGATTCAAGATAGACGGGAAGTGGGAGATTGAAGGGTGGCACGGAAGCAAGAGAAGAAAGAAATAAAGAAAGGTAGATCAGAGAAGAAAAAGGCCAGGTGATGGATGGCCAAGGCACCTCCAGGACAGGGGGTGCAGAAGAGGGGGCGGATCAGCATTCCAAGGTGTTTGCTGCTGCATGTTTAGCTTAGATTCACTTGCGCGAAGTATGATAGAGTAGTTGGCGTGAATGCGGGTGAATCGGTGCTAGACTAGTAGCTGGCAGGGTGGTACTACTACCAAACACTAGTCGACAGAAGATGAAAGGGTAGTATTTGAGTGGAGACGTGAGACTATCTACAGCCTACGAGTAGAGGAAAATTGATAGGAGATAAAGTGCGGAGTAACTTTAGGAGGGAGTAAGTTAGTCAGTAGTACATACAGTAAAACTTACAACAAACATCGCAAACAAACAAACCAAGCAATTCTCAAGCCTCAGGCCGCTAGTGTATGCCTTACGGGTCTGTTTCCCGATCGGTTTCATTTTCGCTTAGCCACTTAATGCCAGACCACACTACTCATACATACCTAGTACTTACGTCTGTACCTTAGTACTGTGGACTCCAGTCAGAAGTCAGAACGTACCATGGTAGGTGGTGCAATCAACTGTTCTGAGTGGGCCGCTATAGCAGCTGTCATATTACCAGTGACGGCGCCCACTACGTCATTTACCGGCAACCCGGTTTAAAAATGATGATGATTTCATACTTCCCCTCTATCCACTGTGTTGTTTATTTACTGCTGCTCGCCTTCTCGAAAGAAAAGAAGATACAGTGCTGCTACTACAGACTCCCTATTCTTTTTACCCATCCTCCATACAAGGCCTGTGCGCTTGACTCTCGTGCACTACTGCCAGTGCCGACCTAACAATGTCCCTCAACACGGCGACCGGCGTGGCGACTAGCGGCCTACAGGGCCGACCCCCTAAGTTGACCGGGGACGTCAAGTCTACGGTTCAACAGGGCCACAAGACGGTCAACAAGACTGCCCAGAATACCACCGATTCGGTGCTGCCCGGCCAGTTTCCTGGAGACGAAGACGGAGTCAAGTCCGCCCAGCGCGATCAGAACAATGACGGCCCGATTCTTTCTCCTATGCGCGACTGGTATCGTCGCTGGGTACCCCGAATGTTCGACAAGATGGAGTCATACCTCATGGGCTGGCTCTCCTGGCTCTTGCCGGGACCACGACAAGCCCGGCTGTACGACGCCGCATCCAAGCGGCCGGCTAGTACAACCTTCCTCATCTGCCAGCTGCTTTGTTGCGGAGTCCCGTTGCTCGTCTTCCTGGCCGGTGTCTTTTTGTTCGCTGCCGTGGCAATTATTCTCTGGTGTGTTCTGTCGCTGCTCATCCTCGGTCCGGTCCTCTTGGTGGCTAGCATGATGGGTGTCTCGCTGTGGGGCTGGGGCTGGTTCTTCTACAGTGTCATCAAGTGGGTCGATCAGACCTATCTGGGTGGTATGCTTTCTCGGTTCTGGATGTCGCGAAGCTCGTCCGATGACGACGACGACGAAAACTCGGGCAAGGAGGAAGGGAAAGAGAAGGGTGGTGAGAAAAAGGAAGGATGAGCAGAGCCAAATGACGACCAAGATTGTGGAAGGGGTGCGGATATGGAGGAGTGGTCATTGTGGAGTCAGAACGGTCTAGGGAAATTGAGCCATCGATGTATAGCCCGGTCGCTGTTCATTGAATTCTTGTAATTATTTTCTGACAAATTCACACTTATTCTCTCATAGATCATTAGGAGACAAATGATTCCCTCAGCTTTGACCAAGTCGCTGTCAGAAGACCCTTCTCAGGCAGCTGATAGCTGCAAAATTCATTCCACTCCCACATCTTATGCGCCTGAAGACTGCTGGTCATCTCTTTCCACTCCTCGGGCTGGGGATAAGGAGACTTGTCAAAGACCAGACGCATGGCCCATCTTGAGGCATCTCCACCTTGTCTGTCACCCGCTCCATCATGCTGCGTAAGGAATGATCCTCGTTCCAATCGTACGGTGAAAAGCTTGGGCTCAAAAGCCTCGTCGGTGAGTAGAGCTTCGTTGATGCGGCGGCCAGGTGGAACATAAGTTTCTGGAGTCTGTCGCTTGGAGAGTCGGATTTCAATCTCGAGTTCGCTAAGAAGGCCATCGGCGGTGGTCGCAGCAACCTGCTCGAGAGAAGCTGGGCGCAGAGATCTCCAATGCAACTCCGCCATAATCCACACCTGTGTTTCGTAACGACAGATCAACTGGTCCCGAGTTAGCTTTCATGATCTCGCGGACATGAAAAAAAGGGGTAAAGCCTTACGTGGCCAGCTCCGTTTGGATGAAACCTAATCTCATTGCTCTGCATGGGATCCCAGAACCAGGATTGTCCGGTGAGAATTGACAGGACGGATTCACTTGATTCGCTCATATTGTCTCGACGAATACCACCGAGTTTCAACTCTGGTAAAACAGAGGGTCTCAGGAAGAAACGGGGAGGAAGCGGTTTGATATATGATGATGCCTTTTGACGTGGGGGCCTTTTACTGTGGCTGTTCAAACTGCCATGCTGGTAAGGCTGACAGACACCAGACCCTGAGACGCTAACCTATTTGGCATGTTTGGGGCTGAAACTGACACAGCCCCCTAGTCTCGACATCCAAATGAAGCTGTGCTGTCAGTTTCCGACTTTTGTGCAGTGTAGATGTACGTCCCAGGATGTTGTTAACATAGGGGAATAAGCTTAAGTAATCTGGGACCAGATGAGGCTTTTGCTCAGATGTATCTGATCGCGGCCGGGCCGGCAATGCAGTCTGATTCAACTAGGATGGCAGAGATGATAGGCCAAGCCGATCAGCCGCCCTAAGTTCTGAGTCTCTCATTACTATTCACTCTAACATTCCTATCTACGTGCATTATCTTTGGTCTTCTGCTTTATCATGGCTATCATGGGCATAAAGGACGGCGTTATCGGGCCGGGCTCTCCGCACGCCCCGCCGTCATCGGCCCGACACGTGACCCTGGGCCAATGAGACTCTCTGTGGAGTAAATACAGCCGACTGACGACATCCGAAGCTTATCAACAATTCCCCAAAGCGGGATTGTTATTTGAACCCCACGATTGCCCCTCGTTGACTTCCCCTCAACCATTCTACACTTCTCTTAATTACTCTTTGCCAACCCTATTGTCTTGTCTCGCAGTGATATCCGGCAAGATGACCGGGTCTGAAGACAAGATTACCATTTCCATCGACCGTGGCGGTACCTTCACCGACGTACACGCCGTCGTGCCCGGTCGCCCCGACATCATCCTCAAGCTACTATCCGTTGACCCCGGCCACTACCAAGATGCACCCACCGAGGGTATTCGCCAGATCTTGGAGCTCGTCACAGGCGAGCCACATCCACGAGGGGAGCCTCTCAAACTAGACCGCATCAAAAGTCTTCGCATGGGGACGACAGTGGCTACCAATGCACTGCTGGAGCGCAAGGGCGCTCGGTCAGTCCTTCTCACCACCAAGGGCTTCCGCGATCTGCTCCGGATCGGTGATCAATCCCGTCCCAACATCTTCGATCTGTCCATGGCGAGACCTGGCGTCCTGCCGGAGAGAGTCGTGGAAATTAACGAGCGGGTGGTCCCCTGCCACCCGCTTGCAGACAAAGACTGCTTCTCTGAAGCTCGAGTCGTCGAAGGCACAACTGGGGAACAGTTTCGGGTGGTACAGGAACTTGATATCGACGAAGTGCGGCGGGTCCTGCAGGAGTTGAAAGACCAAGGTTACCAGTCATTATCGGTCGCGTTGGTCCATTCATTCGCGTACCCTGAGCATGAGCGCCAGATTGGTGAGGTGGCTGAGAGCATGGGCTTCTCCGTGACCTTATCTTCGAAACTACAGCCAATGATCAAGGTTGTCCCTAGAGGCATGTCTGCCGCGGCGGATGCCTATCTCACCCCTGTCATCAAGACCTACATCGACTCTATCTCGGACAGCTTCGAGGGCGGTCTTGAGAAGCAACACGAATGTCGCTTCGAATTCATGCAGTCAGATGGTGGCCTGGTAGATTTCCGCAGGTTCAGCGGGCTGAAAGCGATTCTATCCGGTCCGGCTGCTGGCGTGGTCGGATTCGCGGCAACCAGCTGGGATCCGAAGGAGAAGACCCCAGTCATCGGATTTGACATGGGTGGCACATCGACAGATGTATCCCGCTACGATGGACATCTTGAGCATGTGTTTGGATCCAAGGTTGCTGGTGTTCTTATCCAATCTCCGCAATTGGACATCAACACTGTGGCCGCTGGTGGTGGTTCCATCCTCTCGTGGCGGAATGGTCTCTTCTATGTCGGACCCGAGTCAGCATCAGCCCACCCTGGCCCTGCTTGCTATCGCAAAGGAGGGCCGTTGACAGTCACCGACGCAAATTTGTTCCTTGGTCGGCTGTTGCCAGATTACTTCCCTCACATCTTTGGAGAAAATGAGGATCAGCCACTCGACCTCGAGGTCACCACGAAGCTTTTTAAAGAACTCACAGAGAAGATCAACTCCGAGCGGAAGGAGAAGGGCCAAACAGAGTTCACTGCAGAAGAGGTCGCATTGGGATTCCTAAAGGTCGCAGATGAATCAATGGCGCGCCCAATCCGCAACCTTACCGAAGCCCGTGGCTTTGAAACTGCTTCCCATCATCTTGCATGCTTCGGTGGTGCAGGAGGGCAGCATGCCTGTACGGTTGCTGCCTCATTGGGAATCTCTCGCATCATTATTCACAAGTTCTCCTCTGTCCTATCTGCGTACGGTCTGGCACTGGCCGAGGTCGTCAAGGAGTCGCAAGAGCCCCTCTCCACCGAATACTCGACTTCCCGCTCCACTCTCGACAAACGCTTCGATGATTTGATTCAAGCGGCCGTGAAGGATATGGAGAGTCAAGGATTCTCAGCTGATCAAGTTCGACACGAACTTTATCTCAACTTGCGCTATGAAGGCTCAGACACAAGTCTCATGATCTTGAAGCCTGAAGACGACTCCGACTTCCTGGAGGAGTTCAGTGCCAGACATCGCCGAGAGTTTGGCTTCAACTCCGATCGGCCAGTCTTGGTGGACGATGTCCGCGTTCGTACGATTGCTTGCTCCAAAGTGCGTGAGGAAGTAAGCCCTCTGGTACAGCTCCGCGAAGCCACAATCAAGGATGTTAGCGGTGACCCAGACACTATCTCGAAAGCCTATTTCGATGGCAAATCCGAGCGAATCGATACTCCGGTGTACCAGCTGAACAAACTAGACAAGAACACTCGAGTACACGGTCCAGCAATCATCATTGATGAGACGCAAACAGTTGTGGTTGCGCCTAATGCCGAGGCCAAGATTCTGGATACTTGCATTGTGATAGATCTCCAGGAGCTACCAAAGAGCAGTGAAGATGAAGCTACATCTTCCTCTGGTATTGATCCTATCCGCCTCACTATCTTTGGTCATCGCTTCATGTCCATCGCCGAGCAGATGGGCCGAACCTTGCAGAAGACGTCCGTGTCGACTAACATCAAGGAGCGCCTGGACTTCTCTTGTGCCCTCTTCTCTCCCGATGGCGGCCTGGTAGCCAACGCGCCCCATGTGCCTGTTCACCTTGGCTCCATGCAGTTTGCTGTACGCTACCAACACCAGAAGTGGCTGGGCAAGCTTCAGGACGGCGACGTCTTGGTAGCCAACCACCCTAGCTGCGGTGGAACTCATCTGCCTGATATTACTGTACGTGATTCTTTGAACATATTTTAGTGGACAGGACTGACCTTCAACTAGGTAATTACTCCTGTATTTGACAGGCCCGGTGGTAGCGAGATCATGTTCTATGTCGCCTCTCGCGGTCATCATGCCGACATTGGTGGTATTCTCCCGGGGTCCATGCCGCCCAAGTCGACCGAATTGTGGCAGGAAGGTGCTGCCATCGAAGGTGACAAGATTGTCAGCAACGGTGTGTTTGATGAGAAGCGGATGATCGAGCTTCTGGTTCACAAACCCGCGCAATACCCCGGTTGCTCTGGAGCTCGTTGCATCTCGGACAACCTGTCGGATCTGAAAGCACAGATCGCCGCCAATACCCGTGGTATCTCCTTGATTCAGGCTCTTTTTGCAGAGTATGGAGTTGAGACGGTTCAGAAGTACATGTATGCCATTCAGGCTACGGCCGAGACTGCGGTACGCAATCTGCTGAAGGACCTCCACAAGAAGTTTGGTGGTCAGCCATTGGAGGCAGTTGACTACATGGACGACGGGACCCCGATCAAGCTGAAGGTCACTATCAACGGAACCGATGGGTCCGCGGTGTTCGACTTTGAGGGCACTGGTCCGGAAGTCTACGGAGGGTGGAACGCGCCGATTGCCATCACCCACTCGGCCATCATCTACTGTCTTCGATGCATGATCAACGCGGACATGCCTCTGAACCAAGGCTGCCTGGCCCCCATCGACATCCGGGTACCCTCGCCCAGTATCCTCTCGCCCACGAAAGCGGCAGCCGTGGTCGGAGGCAACGTGGTCACCTCCCAGCGTGTCACCGACGTGGTGCTGAAAGCGTTCCGGGCGTGTGCGGCGTCCCAGGGCTGCTGCAACAACCTGACCTTTGGCACGAACTCCAAGAAGGACCCGGACACGGGCGAGACCATCCCGGGCTTCGGGTACTACGAGACCATCGCCGGCGGCAGCGGCGCGGGGCCGACCTGGAACGGCGAGTCCGGCATCCACGTGCATATGACCAACACGCGCATCACAGACCCCGAGATCCTGGAAAAGCGGTACCCGACGCTGTTGCGCCAGTTCACTCTCCGCGACGGGTCCGGCGGCCAGGGCAAGCACCCCGGTGGCGATGGGGTCGTCAGAGAGGTCGAGTTCCTGTCCCCGATGGAGGTCTCTATCCTCTCGGAGAGACGGGTCTACCGTCCCTATGGTCTCGAGGGAGGCGACGATGCTCAGCCTGGAATGAACCTGTGGGTGACCACGGACCCGGATACCGGGGTGGAGAGGAAGGTCAACATCGGAGGGAAGAATACCGTCTCTATGAAGACGCATGACCGCATTGTGATCATGACGGCCGGTGGCGGTGGTTGGGGTGCTGTATCTGCTTGATTTGATGGAGAGTGGGTGAGATGGACAGCGTTGAATGGTTTATTCAGAGGATTGATGTTTTTGGTATAATGATGTATATGTCTAGCGAGGCGTTTTAGATCGATACAGTCGGTATGAATTGTATATGTGCAAGATAACTATTGTCCAGATCAAGCGTCAACCGATAGAGCTCAATAACAGTGCGGGCTGAACAAGTACGCGAGCTTTCAGTTTTCAGTAAGACGGAGACACGGGTATCGTACGGGACCGCTTCAGAAATGATACTGTCTGGTATTGTCGTAAGCTCGTAAGTAATACAGCACAGCTCGGCAGACCGTACAATACAGGCAATACAGGACCCCGCCGTCCCAGACCCACACTACTTACTGTAAGGTACGATAAAATGAAGCGGCGGCATCCGTAGTTATCCCGCAGAATTGAATAATCCATCGCATGATGCCGGATCCAGCACAGCCATTGAGAAATATCAAGTAAATCATAACTTTACAATTCCATCACATTATATACACCCAACCACCTAAGAATCCCCGGAAAGGGTTACAACTTGGCATCCCACGCCATGCGATCCGAGCTTTCAAGAGGCCGCTCGCGCCCGTCCCACCACAGCGGACACAGCTGGAACCACTTCTCGCGGCTGCAGAAGACATGGACGGAGCGCTTGTGGCCGAGGTCGACGTATTTCTGGACGGTCAGGCCCTGGGCGTTCTCGTAGGAGAGCACGGTGCCGCCGGAGGCCTTGGGCTCGCCGACGACGCACTGGGTGCGCGGCTCGTCCAGGAAGATGTAGTGGATGACGCTGGACCACCAGGCGTTGACGCGGAAGGCGCCGCGGATCTTGTTGTCGCCGACCAGCGAGTGGCGGCCGCGGTCGTAGTCGCCCGCGTCGTAGTGGGCGCCGTAATGGTCCTCCTTTTGCGGGATAAAAAGAAACGATTAGCACACTGACGAGACAAAGACCCGGGGAAAGGATTTAGGAAAGGTACCTTGGCCCAATACACCTCGAAATAGGCGAACGGCTTCTCGTCGAACCGCCCAAACAGACACAGCACGTGCTTGTCCTCGTGCAGCTTCCGGAGGTAGTTGCGGTGGTGCTCGAGGGAGCCGGTCTCGTTCCAGCCCTTGGCGACGCGGGGGTCGTTCTGCCACGTGTGGAACAGCTGCAGGTGCTCCTCGTTGCGCCAGTCGACCGCCATCAGCGAGAAGTGCTGGTCCAGGTGTGGGATGTAGCGGCTGTACACGAGGGCGCCCGGGGTGGGCTTGACGGGGCGGATCGGGTGGCGCGCGTACACGCGCTCCTCGGGGAACTTCATCGAGAACTCGTAGTTCTGCGCCAGCGGCGGGTACTGGCTGCCGGGGCGGCGGAGCTGGCCGTGGGTGCCCTGGTCGACGGCCCAGATGGGCCGCGGGCCCAGCGGCGAGCCGGCGCCCTGCCAGAAGGCGGACCGGAGGAGCACGACGGTCGGCAGCGGGGAGGGCTGGTTCTCGGTGCCGAAGGGCTCGCGCGGCGAGGGGAAGGCCACCGCCAGCCCCGTCCGGATGCACTCTTCGCGCACGATCGCGTGGCCGGAGCCCTCCAGGTCCAGCCGCACCGTCTCTTGCTCCGGGTGCGTGAGGAAGGTCGCGTGGATGAGGTTCCAGATCTGCGCCAGCGTCGGCGGCGACGCGCTCGTCCAGCTGATGGTCGTGCCGGGGCTGCGTTGGCTGCGCGCCCACGGGCTGTTGTTGTTCAGCGGGATCGCTTTGGCGGATTCATTGTAGCTGAGGTCGGTGTATTGGAGGGTGTCGTGGTGGAAGGGTTCGGGGAGGGGCTGTCCGGCGGCTTGGCTGTCGTGGAGGCGGAGTTGCAGGACGCGCGGGGAAGTGGTTTCGGAGACAACGTGGATTTTGTAGGTGGTGAGATATGGGTGGGGGAGTTTGACCCAGGGTAACGATTTGGTGGAGGACATGATGGGATGTGTTTTAGGGAGTAGAGGAGGAGTGTGTAGAGGAGGAGAAGTGATCGAGAGCGGGAGAGGGGAGGGGAGAGGAAAGGATGGAGGGAGAAAGAAAGGAAGAAGAGGATGCAGGGAGGAGAGCTACAAATAATAACTTAAGTTAATCAATCAAATCAATCAATCGATCAATCAATCAGCCCGAGGTTCACGAAGGCCAAGTCAAGAGTGGAGCTTCTGCATTTTCGTATCGAACGTACCCATCTTTACCATTCCATAACTTACACACCGAACCGAACTTACTTCTTTCCGTACGGCTCCAGTCTTATCTTATAACATCATTTCATCTCACAACTCCCCCCTTCTCCTGAGGCCACTTTCCATTGCTACAACTACAACCCCCCTCCCCTCAATTCCCCTCCTCGAATTTCTTCAGATTAATCTATCCAACCATCCTACAATCGATCACATCACCAACCATGTCCCAGAACCACCCGACAGTCCAAGGCTGCCTCATCAGCTTCCCCACCCCGCAAATCCTCCTCCTGACGCTCAACCGCCCTGAAAAGCGCAACTCCATCACTCTCGCCACGAGCCAAGAGATCCAACAACTCTGGTCCTGGTTCGACGTCCACCCGACCCTGCGCGTGGCCATCATCACCGGCGCAGGGGGTTCATTCTGCGCCGGAGCCGACCTGAAGGGTTAGTCACTTAGCCACCACCACCACCACCACCCCTCACTAACAACCGGAATCTCCAACCAACAGAATGGAACGACCTGAACGCCCGGGGCATCGAGAACAAAATGACCGCCCCCGGCCTAGCCGGGCTACCGCGCCGCCGCGGCGTGAAACCCATCATCGCCGCCGTCAACGGCTTCTGCCTGGGCGGCGGGTTCGAGATGATCACCAACTGCGACATCGTGGTGGCCAGCCGCACCGCGACGTTCGGGCTGCCCGAGGTGCAGCGCGGGATCGCGGCGGTCGCGGGCTCGCTGCCGCGGCTGGTGCGCGTCGTCGGCCGCCAGCGCGCCGCCCAGATCGCGCTCACGGGCCGGCCGTTCTCGGCCGCCCAGATGGAGCGCTGGGGGTTGGTCAATGAGGTCGTCGACTCGCCGGAGGGGCTGGTGGACCGCGCGGTGGAGATCGCGACCGCCATCGCCAGCAATAGTCCCGATAGTATTCGGGTCACGCTGGAAGGGTTACATCTCGGCTGGGAGGAGGCTCATGTCGAGGTGGGCAGTGAGCGGTTGGTCGAGGAGTGGTATGGGAAGTTGATGGCCGGGGAGAATTTTCATGAAGGCGTGCGGGCGTTTGCGGAGAAGCGGGCGCCGCAGTGGAGGGCGTCGAAGTTGTGAAGTGGAGGATTTGGTGATGATGATGATGAGAATTTTGAATGCGGGGGGATTTGTCGGGCTGATTGATACCACTACGTATGAAGAATGCATTGTTTGTTTACTTGGTACGGACTGACGTACGTCCGGTTCTGGTTACGTCCGGGATTCCGGGTGTTGTACGGAGTGCTGTACAGTCGGAGGAGAACAAGAGGGGGACACATCCTGCCGCTGTTTCCACCGGAGACCCAAACTCTTGTTCTACTCCACACAAGGTCCTCTCAGTCGGGTGTGCAGGACTGTGGCAGTTTGGGGAGGAGACGAGACTGTCAGCAAATTTTGCTGGTTAGCGACCCCGAAAAAACGCAGCAGTGGACTCCCTCCCGAGTGAGTGGTGTATTGTACACCTCTTGGCAATACTGGCAAATCAATTCAACCGAGGCACTTCGCTCGACCGGCATTTTTCGGCGTGGGGCTGGGTTGCGTTTCCAAGTCCCGAAAGAAGTCTAGTGAGAATGGAGTTTTTCGCCCAGATAATCTAATCAGATCCTTCATTGGAGGGGGACCCACCCCGCTAGACCTGTATCTGATCCGCTTTGTCTAATCTGATCTTCTAGCTGTATTTGTGTTTTGTCACATTCTGCTTGTACACCAGTACAGTACCAGGCTTGCAGATCTGTATTACAGACGAATACACGGTAACGCACTTTCGCCGTACCAGTACAGAATTAGAGTATCGATCATGTCATGAAATTTCTCTATCCCATCTCGAAGGTATTGCAGTTAATATAGAGACCAGTCGGGCACGGTAAACCTTTAACCAGCCATCGGACTTCTTCAAGACATCTCAACACCGCTAACCTTTTTTTCTTGATAGTCTGGTACCAAGTCTCTGCAGTATGTATCTTGCTGCATGACTCCCTCTCTGAAAGGGTATGAAGACTCTTCCAGGGCCCTAGCAGTCGGTCTCAAGCACTGATTCTCCCACTCAAATTTGAGCACCCAATTAGGTCCCCTATTCCAAACCATAAGTTGTCTTACTTCCCTTGTCTTAAAGTTCTCTCGAGAGCCGCTGCGTCTAGGGCACTGGCGACGTATATTTTGGAAAGAAGGACTCGTCAGTTCCAACGGCAAAGCTTTTTTTCCCCCATGCTGCGAAACCAGCTCGTTTGTCAGAAGCAGAGGAAGTCTAATCCATGACGCTTCTGTAGACTGCGAGTTATTCCATCGATGGATTATACAAGTCTACATCGTGGTGCTGAATCCTTTCTCGGCTGGAGGTGGTAGTTGTCTTGGTATTCCTTCCTGGCAGGTTCACATGCAGCTTATGCTAGCTTACCCCGGCACCACTTGTGGAGTCGATAGCTCGGTTCGGAATTATTCTTCGAGCGGTGAATTCTATGCATACAGCACGGTGATTTATCGCAGGTGGACTTTCTGATCAGGCCTTTCCCGCTCTGATGGCGGTGGCTGTAGAAGGCAATCTTCTTGTTGACTGATATGAGTGCTTGGTGGCCAGGCATGTAGTGAATGCTCCATCATTCTTGATTGAAGGAGTAAGCTACTACTTAGTCAAGGGGCTGTTCCTTCCCCGAGTCGATTCTCCTGTCTCTATTATCGGTAAAATCCCCCACATACCACAGTCGCAAAGTCAGGTCCTTTGAGGATTCTGCTTTGATGCTCTGCCGCACTCGCAAGTACTCTGTGTATGCACTCGAAGGGTCTCTGTCTGGCTCGGTGTCACGAGAGTGATATCGCCGGTGTATGTATGGTGCGAAAGCGGGAAAACTTCTGTTTTCTCTTGCTTCGATAAAGTAGGTGGCCAGCCTGTGAGCCTTCGACCAGCTAGGTTCCAGCCCCGTTAAGGGCGACGTTTCGATCCGATGATGCGAAAGCTCGTGGATGATCCTCGCAGTAGCTTTATGTTTTCCAAAGCCACTGCATTGATTGCAACAGGTTGCCAAAAATTTCGGGACGCTTGATCCTTCTTCCCGGTGATCTTCTGCCTTGAGGCGCAACACCAGATGGTCGATTTCGTCGAGACTGGTGCTCCCGGCTCTGCTCCGAGGTTGGAATCTTTCTCTGGCTGCTTCTAAATGTCGAGATACAGTTGCCGACTTCCATCAAGTTATCTAAACGGTATGACAATTCCCGCGTACTTGAGAAAGATGGCATGGGATCAACAGAAACCCAATATGCAGATAGTTAGCATACAGTGGCATCCAAGGGCTATCTGGCATTTGATGGAAAGCAGTTTGAAAAGTGGTAGGTAAGTGGCTGCAGTTCAAGTAAACCAGGATAAGGCAATCTAAGCCCATCATTTCGCCCCTGTGAATAGCGCGTTTTCCTTCTTGGGTGTGGCAGAGGATGGGCCAGATCGGACAGGACAGTCAATATCGACAGGTGGACGTGCGATTCCAGCTATCAGACTATGCCCTTCCACATAGTGCAGCTTTGCACGTGTCGCAAGGCGAGAATGAGAAGGAGCTTGACAGGGCATATGCAGACTGCTTATGAACCGGATTTTGCAGAGCTCTGAAATAACGCTCGTTCTCAACGCCATTTGTTCTGGGAGTCATCAGTCAGGAGACTAAGAGATGTAAAACTGACTCGCCAACTTACTTATTGTTCTTTGTATACCGCAGTACAACGTGCATAGATTCTGTACGCTCGGCTCTCGAGTTTCCCGACCGTAGGATCTAGTGACATCTTTCCACGTGACGCATTGCATCCCTGTGTATCCAGCAGACCGGACCACTTCGCCACATCTGGAGGAACAGGCGGCTTGAAGGACGACCGCTGCCAGACTAAGCAGGACTCCATCCCAGGTCTGTTTCTTTTTCGGCCTGGTCAGCGCCAGCTCCAGCCATGAGCTAGCAAGGCGATAGGCCACAACACGGATAAGGCGGACTGTATAATGATACACATAGACTCAGTAGGATAGACGCTGTCCAAGGCCAGACCGGTAAACCATGGCAGACTGAGAATATATTGGCTGAGCTATTTTAACTCATCGGGAATCAGATCTTTTCAACACTGGTGTTAAATAGAGCAGTATAGCTGGGCGAGGTGATGGTAGGATCCGTCATTGGTGGTCCATTGAGAGGGAGAAGGACAAGAACATGATTCCCTTATGGAGTCAGTGGCAGCAGTTGTATCAGGCCCCGATTTGAGTTTGACTTGGTGATGTTGATTCATGCTTTCGAATGGACCGACTCTCGGTCCTTGCCCTCTGTATAGGAAAAGGCTGTCTCCTTAGCAGACATACCGGTAGTGTGCCCATAGGGGCGCCTGCCAGGTGTCTTGTCCAAATGTCACGAGAATCAAGTTACAGTCATGGAACAGGACTAGATTGTCCTCTGCCAGAGTGATTTGGCTAGTATTTGACCCAACTGACGGTCCACCTCCTTCCCTAAGGATCATGATTCCCAAAGGGCTCCGATTAGTTGTCCCAAAGGCTGAACAATGCGTGGTGAACATAGTGTCTCGAACCCTATTCAGGATTCCGTGGCTTGGAGGAAGGAAATGCAGGGGCAGGTGGCCTAAAAAGAGGGACAGGTATGTGTTGTAAACAGCAGGCACTTTGAATTGAGCGAAGTAATTCTGATAGCAGGGCATACATAGATGGGGCGGGCCGGCTTCCCGGCGTCTTTGCGGCACTTCTACACGACCGCTGCCTCAATGGCCACGAGGTGCTTCGCAGCATCGTCCCTGTTCCCGTAGCAAAGGGTCCTACTAACATTGACGGCCAAGTCGACTTTATTCTGACGCAATTCAGCCGCTATGGCCGTCTCAAATTTCAGGTGGATGGTCGATGCTCCCTCCTACTCTAAGTAGGAAGGTCACGTATAGTATCTTGTGTCCCAGGGACTGTACTGGTGGCTCGGTGTGCTGACGGTTATAGGGGTCCTCTGTCTTTCGGGCAGGCTCAAGTTGAGCAACAGAGATAACAGGATGAATTTACCATTTCGGGGGTAGATCGAGACGATATGCAAGACGTCCAATCCTCCTCAGCACTCATTCTCCTCAGCACTCAAGTTGGCGGGAAAGGTTTAAAAAGCAGCCTAACAGCATGAGTCAACACAGCAAAAAGCAAGAACCGTAGCTCAGGAGAACTCACGCACTCAGGCTTATATTCCCGGTAAAAGAGTTGCAGTCATTCAAAATAGCGTCCTCCTGGCTGTGAGCTGGATACTAAGAGTGCTATGCAGATCTGAGCAAAATAAGCGAACAGCGTGCGTGCTGCCGGAGTTTGTTGAAGCTTTTGCTCCACCGAGACCATGTTATCTGGCTTCGTAAGATAACTAATCCTTGAGAATGGCCACTGTTCTTTCAACACTTTTGCCTGAGAGCATAACCCTCCGGTCTGTCATACCACCGTGTGTAGTCAGACTTCCCGGAGAGAAGGACTTTCTGCCCCTCCCTATGGTCAATCCAAGGTAGCTGCAAGGGTATTTGGAGTTAATATCTTAGCATTTTGGTTTTTCTTGAAGCGTGTACACCCTGGTGTCATTAGCTTGAAGTCAACATCAATAAGGCCATGTTACTTACAACTAGTCAGCATGTTAGACGATACCTGGGATCCTAGCTTTCTCTTGAAGACGCGACGGAAAGCATTATCTTGCATCAGACGTGCGACATAGCTCTAAGCATTTCGAGATCCGTAAACCAGAGGCATGCCCATACCGAATTCATTTGACTTCTCCCCATAATATCCTTGAGCCGCTGTAAGCGCACAACGCTCTTCATCGATAAGCTCATCGCCTGGTCTCACGATTACGGCCATGGCAAACGGAGGTCTTGAAAATAAAGATGGTTATGTCGGTAGCTAGACAAGCTGACTTTTAGCGCACTGTACTAGAAAAGGATATCAGAGCAGGTGGAATTAAGAAATCCGCCGACATGAGCGTGTCTGGCGTTTTCTGGATCTCATTCTTGGTATTTATAGGGGAGAGATGTCCACGACATCTTCTCGCGTTCAGCCTCAGAGTGCAGACGAAGCTCGGGCGTGGCCCGGTCACCCGCATTCACGATAATCTGCTAAGGTTCTGTCAGACATGCGTGCGCAATAGAAAAGGAAACTTATGGATGGTTGCATACCTGCTGAGCTGCAGACATAGTGGTTGTGGTTGCAATTGTGACTGCGCGCTAGTTTGGTTGAAGCAATACGCGGTTCCCCGGGTGCTTTAGGCGTTCTGAATGATCGTCTGGTTCAGAGCGACATTGAAGTTCGCCTGTATTTAGCTTGACTTGAACTTGTTTCTCATGTTAAGAGAGGTGGAGATTTTCTCCTAGGGGACGAAAATCTCGGGGACGGATCTTGACTGCTGGATTTGAGGTACTCGACTGCTTTGCGGCCAGTATCGCGGCATCTTCTTTAAGTTGAGTCAGGGTTCTGTGGGTCAGACTACCGCAAGAGAGCCTCATGAAGATGTTGTTGGTCCATCTTCATCACTAATAGAGGCTTGATAATGGTCAAGCCGGCTATCTTGGAAAGGTTGAAACCACGATAGTAGGCTCGGTTGCAAAGATATCGGAGATGGATGCTTTGCCTTGGCCTTGTAGGTAGATAATGCATGTAGGTCATATGTTCTGGTTCTTCATGTGCATTAATGCGAAATTATGATTGATGTTCAACCAGGAAAGAGGCTATATTGCTCAATATTGGAAGATGTGGTATGAATGGAACATGAGTTGTGGAGTCTGGACAGAGAGGGAGAGAGAGGAAGAAAGATCATGGAGAGTGGGCGGTTGAGAAGAAGACAGGACTGGCTAACAACGCCGTGAACGGACACCAAGGCATTGAATAGTCAATGAGATAGTCAATGGACAATGGAACTGTGAATACCACATAAAACAGTGAAGGTAAACGGCTTTGGCCGGACCGAGATAAGGTGCTTGAAGCAGTTATTCCCAATGGACTGGCTTATTCACTAGGCGACTCACATGGGCAAACCGCATCCATGGTTACGTTGGAATACACTCGAGGCAGTCCAAAAAGCTTGCTACCTTAGCAGGACATTGTTGGTTGACGAAAATGGCCAGTGCTTGAATCACATTAGAGCTATCAGCATCTTCTTCCGTCCGGTGATGTGCTGCTATCGAGTCAGGGCTGTGGATCAAGCTCTACATGCCTCGGCTGTTCACCCTCGTTCAAGATAGGCTTGCATAAGGTGATTTAGGCTAGGCAGCCAGCAGTATCAAGAAAGATGCTGAATTCAAATCCTCTATCATTAGCCTGTCTATATAATGCTGAGTGAAAATCAATCATGCGATGCATTAACAACTACATCAATGCTATACAAAATCCAGCTCGTCGTCCTGTTGACCAACGTAATCATATTTCGCGAGAATCTGTTCATGGTGGACGTCATGCGCTGCCGAAGGTACCAGCCCCAGCGCGCTTTGATGAAGTGCAGCCGACGGATCGGGGTCTGTCGGGTCATCGACCATCATATGGTAGTCATGACTCGTGTGATGTCGCACTTCGTCTTCAAAACTTGTACCGTGTAATGCATGTGCACCGTGGGTGTAGGGGTCGGCAATGGGGTCATGGGGGTGGAATCGGGGCAATTGTTGGTGGATGTTGATGATTTGCGGGTCAAGAGGCATGCCGGTGTAGTCAGTGATCGAGTCCACCGTCCCCGGCACAACGCCAGGATGGGTGGTTACGAATGGGTTCTGGGCCGAATGTGCATCCAGGTCGGCCGTATGGTCCATGAGTGCATGTGCCCCCATGAGAGTGCTGGTCGGTATGGTGGGATTGACGTGCATTCCATCATCCATCTCCTCGTTCTCCTCATCCTCGATCTCGTCGTCCATTTCCGGCGAGCTTTCGTTCATGAAACCATTCACAACGGCTGGCTTGAGAGTTTCTTTGCACTGTGGACAATCCCGGATCACTCGACTGACTGTTTCCTTGATACGAACCCAGTGATACTTGACGGCAATGGCAGCAGTCGTCTTGTTGATGCCGGCATGCTGCTGGAGGTGCATCTCCCGGGCAATGTCGTACTGCTGCTGTGGATCCGACACGACCTCCTTGTCTTTGAGCATCAACTTCTCGCCAGTCCCGTCCGTGTCCCCGATCAGCTTGTAGTGGGTAGCGGCGCTCCGCAGCCGACTCTTCTCCGCTCGATCTGCCCCGCGGGGATATTTGGAATGCTTGAGATAATATCGGATCTTGTCGAACCGATCTTGTGTCGCCGAGTCCTCTCCATCTGGACCGAGATCGCGTCCGTAGATGATGGCATCGACATACTGGCCTGGGTTGGACATCAGCCGCCCGCCTCCGGGAACCCTCCCAATACGCTTGAAGCCCAAAGCGTCCCACAGGCGGCAGGAGGCCACATTACTTTCGTAGACCAGGTTAAAAACAGCATATGTGTATCCCTATTCAATGTTAGACTTCTACGGGTGAGGCATCTGCCAAGCGCGCACCACCCTCCACATCTCCCCGGGAGGCAAGGGGAGTGGCGCCACCTGGAAACTTTATGGAAGCGATTCGGGTGACCGTCCAACCATTTGGCTTTGGAAGTCCGGCCTGTGTTGTATATACTGACCATTTTAGGAGCCCACTCGAGGTACCCTTCCCCCATCAGCCGACCTACACCCTTGTTGCGAGCCGCATCGGTGACAATGAACATGCCGTTGCAGACATGACTACTACGGCCCGGGTAGTTGGGTCTGATGTTGAAACTACCGAGGCAGATCTTGGCCCAATTGGCCCGCTGACGGCCCATTGTCTGGACGTCCTGCACACTCTTAATGTCTCCCAGAAGCATAATAGCTCCGAAGTTGGAGAACCAATACGGTCCGAACTGTTCCAGAGGGATGGGATCGATCATGGCATAAGTGTCACCACCCTCGATTTCCTTATTTAATTGCTCGGACAAGTACGCCAGCAGGGACCGGGGCACCATCGCCGCCGATGTGAAGGGCACGAGAGTCGCGACAGTGACGCGGTCCCTGAGCGTTACCTGGCGCGGAACAATGTCCGGCGGCAGCTCTTTATCTGTGGGGATCACGGTGCCTATTAAGTCGCCATGGACAGCAGGCATATTGATGCCCTAGGACGGGCACCGAGCCGGTCAGTGTACTGTTTCACATGGTCAGTTGACGGAAATGATATGAAGGTGTAGAATGGTAGGGAGGTAAAAGTCAAAAGGGAGGAGAGATAGGAAGAGAGAAGGGTTGATGGTAGGTCGCGTGCTTCTACATAGTAGATCCTTATCTGATCTTGAACAACTGGAATAGTGGAGAAGGAAAGCGGGGAACAACAGATGGGGGACAGGCGGAAGGAAGCTGAGGCAGGCAAGCTGAGGAAGCTGAGTGGGAGGAAAGGAAGGGGAAATGAGGAAAAGAGAGCGTTCTAGACTCAAAACCACATAACTATAAACACATAAACCAAGAAACCAAGGCAGAGCACTGACTTTTGCTTGCGGAGGAAAACGGTCAACAGGCGACAAGCACATCAAGGACCGCCGAGGGTATTCTCGAGTCCGGAATGAAGTGAACGCAAGAATGAGAAATTGTCGTCCCGCCCCTCCCCTCAGACAATGCGGGCGCTGGACTTTCTTTCTTCCGGGCCTATGCGCCGTTTGTCTGGTTTGCTTGGTTTGCACCACTGCTCCTCTTCCTTCTCCATTTCGTTATTTGTTTGCTGTAGCCTTTAAACAGTCTGTCTTTGTAGTGCCCCAAGAAAGATTCTATTATGCTATTGTAATACTCCTTGAGTGCTCACCTTGGCCTCCCTTTACTTCTCATTGTTGGGTATTCGAGCATTCCTTCTTAAATGTCGTTGTCAAATTCGAAACACACAACGTAAAGGGTTTCATATACGATTGAGGGGCCCCTGGGAATGACTTTGGCTTTCTTTCTGTGATTCTCTTCGTTCCCCTTCCTTTATACCCCCATGTTCTCGACACTGGCAGAAAATTGATGGCTGTGAGATACAATTGGTGATGAGTGATGGCAGTCCCTCTACGATACTCACTGAATTATTCTATCACACTCACACACGGCGTACTCTTTCGCAACTACCCTTCCTCTAGTATGCAGAAATCCATTTTGATCATTTTCATTATCTCATATCCAGTCGAACTCGCCTACCTGGCTTAGACAATTGAGTTCTCGTGCCAATGTTGTTGCTAAGGTTGCACCCTCAATGGACTAAAGCCTTTCGGTCCTTGCTAAGCGAAAGATGTTAAACGTCGGAGGGTTATATCCCATTCCTGTTCAACGGGACACTTGATGCTCAAGAAAAGACTGTAGAGCCTATCCAGTCATGGAAGTCGAAGCAAACGACTATAGAGTCACATGGTGCCTTGTCACACACGCCTCGCGGGTTGGGGTTAGGGTAAGCCCATTTCTAACACCTCCTCCCTCTGCAGGTCAGCCCGTCTACATCGAGATACACCACAAAAGCCTCAACCGGGTAGCATCGCAAGCAAATCTCACGACTTCGACAACCTCCCAAGGCAGTGGCAAAAGAATTTGCATATGTTCCGATTGTCTGGTGACGGCATCGCGTGGCTGAGATGCCAGCCATGTTACCCCGCAGCTCTCGCATATGTCATGCCGGGGATGCAAGAAAAAGCAAGTCAGAACCCACAACTCTTCGTGCATATATGCAGTGCTCGCGGGGTTGCATTGGGCTGAAAACGCGCAAAATATGGACAAAGCATCCGCCAGAGCGTCCGCGCGCGCCCATGCCCATGCTTTGTGAAAGCGTTGGACGGAGTGACTGGCTTCCCGCAGCTTGCTTGTTTCGAAGTATTAAGATCATCCGTCTGTATCACGTCGGAAAATGTCAGCGCCAATCAGACCCTCCAACTCGCCTTCAATCCTGGGTGGCACAAGCTCAAGTTTTATCACCGCTAGTTTTGTGTTATCTCATCTGGGCAAGCAAAGCACTTCACCGTCGTCTTCTGAGCCGTCTTGGATGTCGATGAGAAGGCTCGGCTTCATCGGTGGCTCTTGCCCTTTCCCGTTCGTTTGATCTGTCTAGTAAACACTCGATGCTGGACGAGCTTCGAAACTCAAATCAGATGCTCTCAAAGGATCACACTGACGGTAACAGACCGGTTGACTGCGATGCTTCTGTAGCATCACGAATCCTAGAATTACCCTTTTGGGAATCGATCAGGGTTCGTCCCCGTCCCAGGGTCCATCCTCTTTCCAGTGCGGCAATTCGCGACCACCTAAGGGCAAATGACAAGGACTGCTCGACGCTATTCAGTGCAGTGTCTTCTGTTACTCGTTGTCTCACAGGACCAACGTCGTTGGGAGAGCTTTTTTGGCCCCATGATGCTATCTCCTGGGGGGCGTTGGTTTTATTCGCCGGACCATGATCACCGCTGACAGTATAAGATGAGCGTGGTGGAGCTCAGTTTCGTGGTTTAGAACAAGGGCAAATCATCAAAGCTTCAAGTCTGGCATCGAACAGGAGAATTCCGTCTTACGATTGGAGCATTCTTTGTTGGGGGCTTTGAAGGATTCCCACCCGCCGGTTCCTGAAACTCAGGGTTCAATCGGGCTATGCAGCCACTGCTTCTTAGCGATTAGCGACAAACCTCAATAAATACTGCCCTGCTCTCTTGTTCTTCGCTTCTTGACCTCACATCCTATTCTTCCTTTCTCTCCTCTCTTTTCTCCCTTCTGCAATTCTTTCTTTTCTGGACCGTATAAGGGGTTGATCCTCTGCCCACATTCCTTTTTACATCACTGCTACTACAGTCTGTGTCTGTACCTTGATTTTGTTTTCAGTTCTATACATTCCTTCACTCCAATCCTACTTGAACAATCTACAACAAGATGAAGCTCTGGAAGCTACCATTCTATGCTCTTGCCGGGCTGGCTACCCTGGCGAGCAGTGCCCCCATCGATTCCAACTCGACTATCGCCGCGAATGACAAACTCGTTTTCTGTCACTTCATGGTGGGTGAAACACGTCTGCGGGGGATTGTGGAAAACTGAATCTTAGGACTGACCAATGGAATAGATCGGCATCACCAGCAATCGGAATAGTGCTGCTGATTATGACGACGACATGAAACGCGCAAAGGCGCTGGGGATTGACGCCTTTGCGCTAAACATCGGAGTGGACCCTTACACCGACACGCAGCTGAACTTTGCATACGAGTCCGCCGCCCGCAATGACATGAAAGTCTTCATCTCCTTCGACTTCAACTGGTACAATACCGGGCAGGCCACGACGGTCGGGCAGAAAGTTGCGCAGTACGGCAACCGGCCGGCCCAGTTGAAGGTGGACGGCAAAGTATTTGTCTCCTCGTTTGCGGGCGATGGCTTGGACATTCAGCAGATGAAGGCGGCATCGGGGATGGAAGTGTACTTTGCGCCGAATTTCCACCCGGGCCAGGGTGATTTCAGCAAGATCGATGGGGCGCTTAATTGGATGGCGTGGGACAACAATGGCGACAACAAGGCCCCAAGCGCCGGCCGCAATGTCTCGGTCACCGAGGGAGACCAATCATACACCAAGGCGCTTGGAGGGAAGGGGTATATCGCTCGTAAGTTTGGCCTTACCTATTATCCGATGCACTATGAAAAGAGGAGATAAGAATGACTCAAAAAACTGACTCAATTAATCGCAGCGGCATCTGGTTGGTTCTTCACGCACTTTGGCGGCGAGGTGCCCTACAGCAAAAATTGGGTGTTCCCCGGCGATCTGCTCTGGTACAACCGCTGGCGGGAGATCCTGACTCTTGGCCCTCGATTTGTCGAGATCATCACCTGGAATGACTATGGAGAATCGCATTACATTGGTCCCTTGTCCTCTCCTCACACGGATGATGGTGCCTCTAGATGGGTGATGGACATGTGAGTTTTTTTTTTTTTTTTTTTTGTCCCTGTTTCTGACATTCTTCATTCTTGTCTTGTTTCAGATCCTTGGTGGTCACTAACGGCTTTTCAACGTGATAGGCCACACGACGGCTGGCTGCAGATGTCCAAGCCCTTCATTGCAGCCTATAAGGCCGGGGCTAAGACGGTGGATCCGTACATCACCGAGGAGAAGCTGATCTATTGGTACCGCCCGACCCCGAAGGGAGTCAGTTGCGACAACACCGACACGACGATGGAAGGCAGCCCGAACAACTCGAGCGGCAACTTTTTCCGCGGGCGGCCGAACGGGTGGGAGACGATGGAGGACGCGGTGTATGTGGTCGCGCTGCTCAAGTCGCCCGCCACGGTGCAGGTCGCCTCGGGCAAGAACAGCCGCAGCTTCAGCGCGCCCGCCGGCGCCAGCGCCTTCACCGTGCCCATGGGCGTCGGCCCGCAGCGGTTCGCCCTGGTGCGCAACGGCCAGAATGTCATGGGCGACACCAGCCTCAAGGACATCGTCGACACCTGCATTTGTGGGCTGTACAACTTCAACGCCTACGTCGGCACCGTGCCCGCCCCGACCACCATCGACAAGCTCGGCCCAGTCGGCCTGGCCTCGCTGTCGCAGGGTCTGCGCACCGCCTGTCCCACCAACACCCTGGGTGCCAACCGGGTCGGTGTCGCCAGTGTGACTGGCAGTCTCATCCCTTCCTCAATCCCAGCCACAACCCCAACCCCGACCCCTTCTCCTTATTATTACCGTAGATTGTGACCATCTTCATTTTCCATCTTGATCTACCTGGCATGGACCAGTGGATCTTCTACTTCCTTCTTCTCACTTTTTTTTTTTTTCTTTCTTTCTCAAAACCCTCTTTTCATCCGTGTAGCCACCGCTACTCCGGATCATCATTTCTTTCCCCCTTAGGGCTGGCTACCTTAACCCAACGATCTCCCTCTTTTGAAACAACCACTTTTGCAAATCCTCCCCCACAGCGCTAGGACCGTCATATCATGACCTATGACACGCTGCTTCCCTTCTTCAGAGTATGATGATCATGATCTTTATGTCTCGATACCTTGACAGACCAAATTGAACACAAACCAAATTGAAGACACCCCCACTTTTCCATGAACTTTACTATACTCTGCAAATCGTAGAGAATCGTACAAGAGGATCCGCAACGATATGTCCACGCCGACTCACTGATTGACACATAACTTACACACCTCGTATCCCTCATTAAACATCAAAGCATAATTCCCCTTGAGATCATCCCCTATCCCTGCCATCATCCCGAAAGTCCCGACTAAAAGCAAACAAAGAAGAGAGAAACTTACATGACTTGAGTTAATCTCCGCTTTGCTCTTCCGTGACAAATTTGAAATTCCATTCAGACAGGGAGATTGCGGCCCCAATAGATAAGGTACAGTACTGTACCTACTAAAGTTAGCTGTGAACCGGGCCAGTGGGACAGGGGTGGAGATTAAGGATGGTCCTGTCTTGTGTCCTGTAGGGAAGGTACGGAGACTGGCTGGCTGGCTGGCTGGCTGACGGGCTGGCTGACGGCTGCTATCGCCGCCCCCATAAATCTTACGCTGATGATTGGGGATTGGGCTGGGACTTTACAACAGTGGCTTATCTAGGGAGGTGGATTTGCGTTGGATGTCTCTATTAGTTGCTTTTGATTAATTCGGGGTTGGGGGAGGTTGGTTCAATCTCTGGCTGGGTTGCGTGTGTTTGATTGCCTGCCGGGTTGCTGTGATTACGGAGTATCGGAGGTACGGAGGGCGTGGAGCTTGGGGCGGAGGGGGGGGACTCGGACTTGGTGGTGTGATGATCATGATGATACCAACAGGACTTATCTTGGGGCTGTCTTACGAGGTAACAGTCTACTTTCGATCTTACTCAAAACACCAACATTCAAGTTGAACATGTCAGAAACGATTACTTTCTATTGTCAATGAGCATATAATTTTAACTGCTCGGTTTCATTGCCGTATATGGCGGACCGGCTGCCGGTCGTATATATCATAGAGGACGGTACTCGATACCGTCACGGTCGTTCTCATCATCGGTCGGCCCGCCGCGGCGCCGGCTGCCCGTCGTGGGGATCGGCTTCTCCAGCCGAAGCACCCACAGCAACATGTCCTCCAGCGGGAGGAGGATCATCCAGATGCGGTTGCAGAAGAACGAGAAGACCACCGAGAAGGTGGCGACCACCGCGTCGAGCCAGTAGTGGTTGGCGGTGGCGACGATGACCGACAGCACGAGCATGGGGTAGACGACGCCCAGGATGACGAGGAAGATATCCCGGAGGGTGATGCGGGCCGACCGCTTGCCGAACAGGCGGTGGAAGACCCCGGAGTGGTAGAAGAAGGTGTTGCCGATGCAGAAGGCGTAGGTGAAGTGCAGGCTGGGCATGGCCGCCAGCTGGTTGACCATCTTGCCGCCGACCCAGACACTTTCCGCATGCTCTTGCCGGACGGTGTCGTGGAACCCAAAGGATTCGGGCAGCAGGCGGGGCGGCATGAGGGGCCAGAAGCAGAAGATGATGAAGGCCATGAAGTTGCCGAGGGTCATCGTGCGGCGAGCGAGGGCGTAGCGCTCGAAGTCGGGGGCGGCATAGTACCACCATGAGAGGTACCTAAAAAGCACATTAGTCCTCAAATGTTCCACCGAATCATCACCAGGAAGACCTACGCGACCGTTCCAGGAATGTGGACCAGGGAGTAGATGCGGTTGAAGAAAGTCATCCAGTTCGGATGGCCGTTGATGAAGAAGGCCTGGAAGTCTGCCTCCTCGATGGGGAAGAAGATGCTGAGGAACGAGTTGTGCTCCAGGTTCAGAACCCCGATGGCATGGTCCTGGGCAAGTTGTACGACGTCGCGACCGGCGGGAGACAGGGACTGGGCCACTGCCTTGGTGCAGGAGTAGAAGAGATAGTTCATGACCCAGTAGAACATCTCAACCAGGAAAGGGAACTTCTGCAGGATGCGGCTGTGGAAGTGACGGGCAAAACGAGACGAGTTGGGCGTCTTGACCGTGAACCACAGGCAATTCCGACGCTTGGGAGGATAGTTGTTGCCGGCTCCGGGGCCCGACTGGAATTGTCCATTGATTTCCCCCTCCGATAGATTGTCAATCGAATCGTTCGCCTCTTCATCTTTCATGTACAACGGATGCGACGACCCTAGATCCCGATTGTTGTTCTTGCCGAAGATGCTGAAGTCCCTGCGACGGTTGAAGTATAGCGAGCTAAGCATGATACTGACGACTATCTGAGTCAAGAATTAGTACGATTGCTCCAAGTGACGGTGTAAACAAATGAAGCAGCACTCACAATCGGCTCAACCCATGAGTGAGAAGCGAACTGGGGCTTCCCCAGATCGACCGAGGTCGATTCGTTGCTCGATGCCATGGTGACTCCCAGCGAGTGTGTGGTACAAAAGATGAGTTGAAGAAGGGAAACCGTTGTTGAGTTCCGGGCTCAAGCGCCTAGCATCGGCGTTCAGATGCGGTTTGTGTCGATCCTGTGCAATGTTTCCTCCCGAAAAGGTGCGTGTCGCGTGGTCTACCCCTATTCGCAGGAAAGACCCTTGTCGCAGCTAGTCTCCGTTGGTATATCGAAACGAAAGAGAAGTATATACAGAAGTCGAATGAACGGATGCAGGGCTCAAGCCGCCAACGCCGACCGACGATGCTGGTGATGAAACGGTATGTACAGGGCGCTTTGTGGTCACAGGCGCAGGGACGTCGGGAGCATGAAGCGAAGCCGAGTTCCACAGAATGACGAAGAACACGCGAAGAAAAAGAAGAACGAACGCGGAGACTTGGATGAAAGATCGATGGAGAAAGAAAAAAGGAATAAGGGGGGAGAGAGTGGGGTCGAGTAAGGGAAGAAAAGGTGGTGGTGGTGGTCGTCGTCAGCAGCAACTCGAGAGAGAGCAAAGGCTCAAAGAGGCCAATTGCTATTAGTGATTCAAGATTCAAGAGGGCGCAGGAGTTTGAAGGCGGCGAGTGAGAGTCTGGCACTACTTGGGACTAGCCTTCCGGACGGCGCAGTTGCCAAGTGGGAATCCTTACTTGGTAGTAGACTATGATTAGACACTACCGTAAACCAACTAAAATCCCTAAAATCCCTAAAATCCATCGGAACCCCTGTTCCACTCCTCCCTTCCAGCCTCGCCAGTTTCCACCCAAGCCTGCTTTGCTCTCAGACACAGCCCCCCACCCACCTACTGTGAACGTGAACGTATACGAATACGGCCGTGGACAAAGCCGACTATGCCTTGTGATCGATATTTAGCGGTTTATGCCTTTCTGACGGTCGGACAACACAAGCACAAGTGGCTCAGTCTCTTGGTCGCGTGCCCGCGGGATAGTCGTGCAAGCCAACCTCGAAAGGTAGAGCCGTTGCAGCCCTGATTGATTCTTTGGCAGGGGATCGTGGAGAATGCGACTGAGGCAAAAGTTTATTTGGGACAGCCATTGACCTCTCATCGCGAGCAGCCACCGGAGGGTGGAGCAGGCAGACTTGGATCATGGTAAACATGCTGCTCGACTCTGGTCACTCGAAGTTTGTTCTGAAGAGACCACCCGGCCGTTGAGCCACTGTGAAGATCCTGGCCTCTGATTCTCAGACTCGAGAAACCCGAGACACAAAGTGAGATGTATTCATGCTTATACGCATTATACTGAAGTTGTGCGCACCTTACTCCCTGGACTCAACCAGTGCCGCCGCCGGCGCAGACGCCTTGCTAATCGCAGTCTAGCCCCATCTCATCCACCCCGAACGTTCTCAACATGAGCACTTGGCTTTATTCACCCGACCACCGGAGGATAAAATTATGCACACCGGAGGAGTCTCAGAGAATGTATTAGAGCCAAATTATGCCGCGAATATGCAGCTGTCTGGTTCGAACCATTTACATTTTCCTGAACGCCACAACCCAAAAGATGTTTCAAATCCGCTTACTCATGCTCCCGAGGCACAGGCACTAACCAATTGCAGTTAGTCTTGATTCTGATGCGGGCAGAAGCGAACATCGCAAGCTCTTCCATTTCGGACGCAACTAAATGCGCTACGGTAGGATTCTCTAGTTTCCTGAATCATGTTCATTGAGTATACACGCTATTATTCTAGTGATTCGAAGGTTCAAATCAGAGCTAATCGAGGGCAGCCACGACAGCCCAAGGCACGGTATATCTCATGTCGTACTTCGACGTTCTGCCAAACTACCAACAAAGCCACAACAAGCGGCAATCAGATTAGGGCTCAGCGCGACAGTGGCTAGAAAGAGGGTTAGAAAGGCGCGCGACAAGTGCAATGGCTGTTGTAGAAGTAGTTTGCATTGCTTGTAGAACTACTCCATGCTGAGCAGTTTTGTGAGCACCGCTGGCACACATCTGGAGGTCACCGATAAGATGAGATCTTCCCCCAGGGTATTTGACTCGTATCGTGATAGGGCAAGGTCCACGAACCAAGGACGTCGGCGGGCTGCGACACAGCATTCAATAAAGGCATCGGACGCAATGCGGAGATGCGGCCGCGTGGAGAAAAGGGCCTTGAGCGCCTCGGGCCCGTTGTCGACAGCGAGAATCTGCCCCGGGCAGACGATGCTGGCTCGACGGGTTGGGCAGAACGGCGACAATGAGATGAATGCCGCGGCGAGCTTATTCGGTCACCACTGAGCAGTGCTTCGCCAATTCCATCCTGGCCGCATCAAGATGGGAATCAGTAAGCATGGGGGGTGCGATGAGTAAAGGAAAAGATTAACTAGGGGTTACTCGGTGACAAGTGCGAACTTCTGGGTTCGTAGGTGACATGGCGTAGGGTCCTGAGAGGAGGAAGGTTTCTGAGAGTTCATCACGTACAACAGGTAACAAAGTTGGGGGACCAATGTTTTCTGGAAGATGGTAGGAACTGCAGTGCCTTTTGAATGGCCTTACCATGGCATTCGAAAGAGGGGAAAATCGGAATTCCCCCAGTGGCTTTTCTTGAGGCTTCGTGCAACCCTTTTGGACTCTTCTAGACCAGGCCATTTCCTGAGGACTTGCATTACACTGTAGTCATCCATTTTTGACGGCGGTCCTGAGGCCTCGCCTAGGCTGCCGCTCACCTCCCACCTCGGCGGTTCTTAGCACAAGTACACACGATATATCTCGCAAAATATTTGACCATATCTGGTGCTTTTGTTCGAAAAGAATCAACTGACCATGACAACACCAGGCTACTTCACCATGAGCGTGAAAACGTATTTCAATCTCAGCAAGACTCTTTACGCTATTGTCTTTGCGGTGTTCCTCAGCGGGGTCTGGACACTGAGCAAAATCGGCCGACGACCCAAAGCGTTGCCCCCTGGACCACCCACGCTCCCGATACTGGGCAACCTGCACCAGATCCCCTCCCAGAAAAGTCACCTCAAGTTTGAGAGATGGAGTCGCGAATACGGTCCTATCTACTCTCTCGTGCTCGGGACACGCCCCGTGATTGTGCTCAACTCCGCCCAAGCCGTCAAGGATCTCCTCGACCGACGCGGGGCAATCTACTCCTCTCGGCCAGAGAGCTACATGGCTCAAGCCGTGCTGAGCGGTGGATTGAGAGTACTGTTCATGGTGTGTGCTCCCTGCTTCTTCGCCTCTTAGGTAAGGTGCTCATTGAGCCATGACAGGACGATGGCTCGATGTGGAAGACAGTTCGACAGCTTGCGCATCGCATCCTCAACGTTGCAGCGGCGCGGACCTATGTCCCGTATCAGGACCTTGAGAACCGGGCCATGCTGAAGAGCATGCTGGAGGCGCCAGCGCAGTTCATCAATCACATCCGCCGCTATTCCGGCTCGTTGACGACGCAGATGGCCTTTGGGTTTCGGACCACCACTATCGAGGATTCGAAATTCAAGCAGACCTTTGATGTATGTTCCTCACATGTGGTATTATCAAGACGCGGACAAGCAAACTAACTAGGCTTGTAGATCTTCGATCGAAATTCCGAGATTACCACGTCCACGGTACTGTTACTGTCTTTCACATGATCGCAACCGTTGCACCCGATTGCTCAAGCCAAGCTAATCCTCCACCTTTTCGTCAGGCCGCGAGCTTACTAGATCTGTTTCCTATCCTCCAGTCCCTGCCGGATTGCATGCTGCCGCTGGTCCAGGAAGCGAGGGAATTGCACCGCCAGGAGTGCCAGTTGTTCCGAGAGTACTATCTGGACGCCAAACGAAGACTCCAGGATGGCACGGCCAAGGTATGTTCATCCAAAATTTATGTAAATTCCTCGCTCTTACGGAAGAGCCATCTAGCCCTGTGTATGCGTCGACCTGGTCCGCATGCAACAGACCGAGGATTTCTCCGACGACATGGCCGCCTACATCAGCGGGGCGCTGCTGCAGGCGGGCTCCGAAACGACCGCCAGCATCCTGGTGGGCTTCATCCAGGCGATGGTGATTTTCCCCGACGTCGCGCGGGCCGCCCAGGCCGAGCTGGACCGGGTCTGCGGCGACCGACTGCCCGATCTCAACGACGTGCCGGAGTTGCCCTACATCCGCGCCTGCGCGAAGGAGACCCTCCGATGGATGCCCGGCTTCCTGCTGGGGATTCCGCACGCCACGACCCAGGAGGATACGTATCTCGGGTATCGGATCCCCAAGGGGGCGACGGTGATTATGAATGTCTGGTAGGTTTACCCCCCAGCTCCTCTTGGTGCATTGTAGTAAGCACCAGAGGGACTAATACTTGAGCGGGGAAAGAATTAACAAAAGATTTTCACAAACAGGGCGCTACACTCCAACCCCGACCGGTATCCCAATCCACTCCAGTTTGAGCCAATGCGCTATATCGACGACCACCAGACCTCGGAGGAGGCGGCCACCAACGCCGACGTGCTCCAACGCGATCACTTCGTCTTCGGGGCTGGCCGCCGCCGCTGCCAAGGCATGCACATCGCGGACCGGTCGATGTATCTTGCCATCTCGCGGCTGCTGTGGGTGTTCGACCTCAAGCGAGTCATCGACCCAGTCACCAAACGGGAGGTGGTGCCCGATCCGGATGCGCTGGTGGAGGGCTTCATGGCGATGCCTAAGCCCTTCCCAGTGAATATCACCCCAAGGAGTGAGGAGAAGGCCCAACGCGTCCGGGAAGAGTGGCAGAAGGTCCGACCCATGTTGGATGAGGCGGGTCAGTGGAAGGCTGTCCCAGAAGGGTTGATCTGGAAGGATGAGGTGGAAACTGTCTGATATGACTGGACATCTTGATTGGGGGGGTGTCGAAGTTGAGGACTATAATAGGTTGCATGACTGTTGTGCTGTTTGAGAAATTCATCGTTTCCAGATTGGGAATCGTCTCTTCCATCAGTCCCGAGTAAGAGGTCGTAACTCCGCCTAGTGATTGCAACAGAGTCATATTCCGCGTGTTCTCGCGTGTTGGATCCTGCAGTCTCGCCTGCGTGATGGTGGATCGGCCATCCAACAGTGGTCACACTAGGAGATGCACGACTGTTCACGTTCTGCGAGAGAGAGAAAAGTCAGCTCAACAACGCAATCTCTCTCGTTGAAGGGTCGAAAGGCTTAAGTGTCTTAGCTTTCCCCTACAGCAAGAATTTGGCGCCCATTCTGCTGGCAAAATATACAAGTAATGATCAACTCTGCCGTTCTCCGCTGCGTCGGTGACTGGGCCTGACGACTTAGAGTGTTGGCTAGGAGTGTACGGTACATATATATGCGTTTTAATTATCATTCTGCCTTGCACTCTCCAGAATGTCCCGCTCGCTAAACAATACGGCGCATGAATTGGGCATGAATCCCCCAAGTCTCCACCACAACGAGTCGTAAAATGGGACAAACCTACATGCTGTCGGCGTTCCTGAGCAAATTACCCCACGTTATCTCAAGGCATTCACCTGTTGTTTCCACGCCGAGAATCTAGCTAGTTCCAACCATCAAAAATCACCAAGAATTCAGGAACTTGTTCCAAATAGCCCCACCTCTGAGACTTCAAATCGCTGACACATGCCCTTTGGAGGCTTACAGATGAAACTGATTGACTAATCGCTTATATGCATCTCTCGCAGATGGTGAAGTGGGGGTGGGGAACTGCTCACAGGGGACCAGTACTTGCCCAGTGTTCTTACTGCGCAATGTCGAGTTTTCTGGGTGTTTTACTGCAGTACATTCAGCCTGAACACCAACTCGATTGATAAACCATCATATCGTACTATAATAAGACTGCGCCTGCACCCAAATACTCAATTCCTCTGCGAAATAACCATGGCAGGGCTTGTGACTGGAAAAGAAAAAAGGTTTTTTTTGGGGGGGGGGGGTTCCAATCAAGGCAGGACTTTTTGTCTTCCATCTGAGAATATTCAGGCTCGTAAGGTAATCCCATTGGAGGTCATCATCAATCAAGCTTTTCCGTCTTTTCATTACTGCTCTCTTGGTTCAGGTGCAAGAATGAAACACCCAACTCATGTACTCTCTGCCTGAACCAATCGTTCTGGCTGATAGGATCAAATTGGGCTGTGCACGTCAAGTCAATAGAACTTGGTGTTTGGTGGAAGACCTTGCTTTTGATCCTCTCTCTATCTTGTGTTAGGCTCCTCGCTACCCAGGTCAAGATTCCGAGACATGAGACATACCAAGAGATCTCCAAAGCTCTGCGCTAGGTCGGTCTCAAATTCGCAGGATTCTCTCGCTTGAGTAGCCATGGTCTGAGCATCTGGATAAGTCATAGCAACATCGAAATCGACCCACACAACTCGCTCTGGGTTTCCAGGTACAACGAGAATATTCTTGGGATATACGTCATGGTGAAGAACATGAGCCCTATGGATATCGTCTAAACCTCTCATTGCAATCTCAAAGCGCTCGTCGGAATAATTTAGGCAATTGAGCCCTTCTGCATCAGGCAAATACTCAAGCAAGATTGCCTTTGGCTTGTAAACGTCATTTTCGAAATGATTCAAATGGGGGCGATAAAGTGCTGGATCAAGTTCGTCGAAATAACCATAAAATACGGGACCACGCCGTTTTGACACGCCCCATGAAGTCGCAGGTTTTTGTAAGCCTTCAATTCACATCGGAAACGATTCAGGTCACGACCCTTCTTCGAATAGCCAGGGTCGCCATTATCATGGTACTTTTAAGTTGGTTAGTATTCGTCTTCTAGGTGTAGGTTCGGTCGGACACGTACCACTTTCAAGCAATATCGTTTATTGTTATCATTGTTTAGCCTCACTTCATATATGGATGAAGCATCAGAAGATTGAAGTAGTTTGCAGATGGTGAATGCGTTAGTGCTCAGAGAGAAAGGGTCTGTACAGGTGTTGCACATTTCAAAGGTTTTTGGATTCATGACTTATAGGGTGAGGTTAACAGGTCATCGAGCGAGATGCCTAGGGACTGTGAAAAAGATTGGTAGTTATTTGCCGCTCCCCGCCGACTTGGTTAAACGAAACGGTGCCAAGTCTCCGTAGCTAGTCATATATACAAATCAATATGTGAATTACCTACTTTATGGCATCCAAAGAGAAATACTCAGGTGCTGTTACTTCTGCTCATGCTGTTCAAGCCATCGGGTAGGCACATCGGAGATAGCCCTTATTCAATGCTTTCGTGACTTTCAATCGCTCGCTGTAGATGCCCTATTTGTAAGGAATAACAACCACATCACATCACTCCTACCGCTTACCTAGTAGCCTGCGCGTCTTTCCTGAACAGGAAGCGGGGTAAAGGGTATTTACACCAACCTACAGTTCGTTCAGAGCGAAAGAGCTTATGTATCATCTTCATTTCTTGGAAGAAGTAAGATTATCCAACAGGAGTATAGAGTATTTATCATGTCTAACAGTTATGAGAGATAATAGTGACTAAGATATTATTCGAATGCTTGGATACTACTACAACTACTTTTTTTTTTTTAAAAAAAAAAACCCCCTTGAAATTAGAGCCTAGGCCGAGTCCGACAATGACTCAGATTTCTCAATATTGTATGGAATATAAGATACTGTTTGAATGGATCCCTACAATTTCCCGTTCACATCAAGTCTAATATAGCACCACTTACTACTTACTAAGCAGCCTAGAATAAGTAACACAGTCGTCTAAAAGTATAAACATCTTAAACAAAGCACATAAACTCTGACTATAGCTCAAGTTTTCACCGCTCCGTGAGTCATTGCCCCCATACCACAATGCGTTATGGGGTTGATGAATGACTCATTCCGTCATACAAATCTCAAACCTGTTACCCTGGAATTGGACCATCACACTCACCCGGCAGTTCACAGTTTCAAAAATGACGCCCCTCAGTCCACCCCCCGTACCATTGGACATCCAATATGCCCACGCCTCGGACCTGGCTGCCCTCGTGCGCGTGGAGATCCGCTCGTTCCCGGCGTCCAATTACATGCGCAGCACATACAAGGGATGCGATCCGGGGGCCGTCCACACCTTCAAAACCGTCTCCGCCCTCGAGTACTTCGCCAACCCCGAGTGCCATATCCTGGCGGGCGTCCTGGGGAGGAGTGGTGACATCATCGCCTACGGCCGCTGGCATATCCCGGCGATTTACGGGTGCGAGAGAGCCGTGAACACCGGTCTGAGCAGCGACGCGCAAGCGCAGATGCGGGATGCGTGGGCGTACGCCCCGGAGCTGGTGAACAGGGGTACCTACTCGTTCTATGAGGAGATGATCACGCGGAGTAGGGGCGCTCATCTCAGGGAGACTGATTTTGGTTCGTTGATCCCTTACATTTTGGCTACTCTGTTGAAAAAAGGTTAAGGGAGTTGATGTCAACTCATTCTGCTACGCTGGGTGAGGATTGGGCAATATTGACGACTAGAGATACGGTTAGTCCTGGAGCTGCTGTGCGTCCTACCGGAGTACCAAAGGATGGGAATCGGGAGTGCGTTCCTCGAATGGGGCATCGAGAAAGCGGACGCCTGTAACGCCCGGATCTATCTGGAGGCGACGATGGAAGGGGTGCCGACGTATTTGAAGCACGGGTGGGAGGTCGTCGAGGAGGTAGAGCTGGATTATACCGAGCGTGGTGGGGAGGGGAGTCAGAGGTTCGCGTTGATGATTAGAGAGCCCCAGGGCACTGGGTTGGGTTGATTGAGGTTCTATCATCATAGACCTACTGTTAGATCGATTGGCTTAGATACAGGTCTAATAGAATCGCCTTTTATATAATCTACTTTGAGTAGTCCTCGTGTTTTTAGCCCTTGGTTACCTTTATTTATACGCTTGTATGACTGTTTATCAGAACTTTCCAGCTTTTAAACTGTCTCATGTATCATGGAGTATCTTGACCCTCTAGGCTGATCCTCACCCCCGGTCTGATTGTATGTATGTCCGTGTCTCTATTCGCTTTCCATCAAGCCACCCCCCCGGATCCCCCCAACTCACGTACTTCCCCGATGTATCTCCACCACAAAAGAACCTACTCCTCCAGTCCACCAACCTTCTCCCCCCTCCACCACAACCACGTCACCGTAATCAACCCCTTCAACCCAACAGCGGTCCACAGCGCCCCCTCCAACCCGGCCTCACTCCTCGCCCAAGCGGCCCCGATAACGACCCCCAACAACAACCCCACCACCGCGCCCACCCGCCGCCACTCATCGGGATTCCTGACCACCTGCACCCAGCCGAACCGGTGCAGCACCGGCCCCGAAAACACATCACAGTAGATACTCGTCAGCACGACGGAGGTCAAGGCCGAGAACCCCAGCACGCGACTGGCGACCGCCTGCCCGCTACTCTGTAGCGCCACGAGCGCCAACGGCACGGCCACCGTCCACTCCAGCCGGTCCTCCGCCTTGGCGGGCCGATACACGCTGGTGATCGTCGCCGCGGCCGCGATGCACGCCGTCTGGAGGGCGAACGAGAGCGCCAGCGCCCCGCGACTGCGGGCCAAATGGCGATGGCGGTGAATCCCGGCAAAAAGCACACTCCCCGCGCAGAAGCTGCCGATCGAGAGCAGGGACTTCTGCCACCGCGCCGTCGCGTCGAGCCCCGTCAGCCCGAGGCCCGCGTACACGGTGTTGCCGGTCTGCATGGAGACGAACGAGCCCCAGATGAAGACCGCCGTCGAGTCGAGCAGGCCCGTGATTGTGTAGCAGAGCAGGAGGACGAGGTCCGTCCAGCGCTGCGTGAGCGGGGTGCTGAGGTGGGCGTGCAGGCGGGTCAGTTGGGTGTTTGTTGTTGTTGTTGTTGGTGGTGGTGGTGGGGTGGTGTTGGGGTTGTGCATGCCTCCTAGGAGGGGGTCGCGTTCGTGGGCGGGGAATTCTTGGTAGGGCATTGTGTTTGGTTCTTGGGGCATTGGGGGGAGAGGTGTGGTGGTGGTGGTGGTGGTGGTGGTGGTACTTGTGGGTTGGTTGTACTGGGTGTTCGCGGAGAGGAGCGTGACGGGAGCTGAGGCCTGATGGTGGTCAGTGTTCCTGCCGGGGTTGGGAAGTGGAAAGAAGGAAACACCTAAGGTCTGGAATTGGACTTGGGGTGATGATATCGCATTCAGGGGTTTGCCGGGCCCTGGATTGTCGAGTATGGACAATAGGACTTATTTCTAGTGCAGACAGACACGCTGCGTCGCGCTGCGTCGCGCTTCGTTGACGTCGAGATGATCCTATGACGTGGGTGCTCCGCCCTATAGGGCTGTACTTGATATGCCTCCAATCTCCATAAGTTGAGCTTGACTTGCTGGGCCGTCGGGGCTTAAACCGGTTCAAGTTTACGTGGGCGTGCCGAGGTGTTCCGAGCAAGCAAAGAAAAAAAAAAAAAAAAGAAAAAACGGGGCGGTCTCACATGGACCGACCAGGTCCACGGCGTCCGCCCCACCCTCAAAGGGATCCTGCAGACTGCAGCTCGGAAAACACAATCCACCTGATCGAGTGCTGTTATCGATTCGTGATGACATTTACGCTAGCCACAAGGCCTAACACCCAGAGACTAGTGACCCCTCATTGATGGAAAGAGTGACAGCATATACAGCCAGAAGTGAGGGATTCTTCAAGAAGGGAAGTACTATGTAGTATACATGTGCCTAATGACAGCGATGGTATTTACAAGGCTCCGGTGAGCCTAGCTTGCGTGGCATGCGGGGATGGCCCCTCGTTAGTTGGAGAACAGCCGTTGGAACCAGCTCATTTCCTCCCGCCGCTTCTTCTCCTTCGCGTTCTTAAAGCTTGCCCAGATGATTCCCGTGATATAACCACCAATGTGCGCCCAATGGTCGAGGGCAGGGGCGCGGAAGGTCATCGCCAGACGGACGACTTCAGCGGCAACAATGGTGGAAAGGATAAACCACCCACGGGCTGAGACCACTCCTTGCCAGTCCTCCGGGAGGAGGTAGAAGGTGAGATTGTCGCTGTTGAGAACATGATTAGTATGATGGTTTACCACGCGAACAAGAACGAGATGCATACTTTGCGTGGAGTATACACCAGCCTGCGACAATTCCAGAAATCGCTCCACTGGCTCCAAGTGCGGTGACAGTCCACTGGCCCAGGAGAACATGCGCCGACAGAGAAAGGAGGGATCCGACAATACCGGAAGCCATGTACAAGCACAAGAACTCGCCCCGACCGACCTCATCGTGCACTAAAGAGAAGATGTAGATTAGCTCATCGAAGACCATGGCAGGGAGGCTAAAGGGACTCACGTCGTGTGCCAACAAACCAAAGCATCACCATATTGACACTCAAATGCAAGGGCTTCTGGTGGCTGAAGACATTGCCAATGATGCTAAATGGGCGAGGATAAGCGGCAACACTGATGAAGTAGCGGTTGAGCAGTCTCCAGGATGGTGGCCATGCCCGCCATAGAGCAAAGATTCCAATGTTGATACCGATGATACCCATTAACGTGGCGGCAGCGCGAGGAGTTTCTGGCCATAGCCGATCTGCTCGGGCGGGAGGTTCATAGAACACCGCAACGGCATAGCAAAGACCCAGGGCAACCAGACTAAATATGAGCGAAGGCACGATCCGGCGACTCTATTCGCATCGTTAGACCACATCTCATGCAAGAGCTGGGGAGGAAGATTATATGCCTCACAGGCAAGGTGAGCGTACCGTTGTCATCTTAGTCACGTCAACGTCAGTCTCCATGGCACGAAGGTGGTGCTTCTGGACCCAGGCAAGAAGAGGGCGCTCGCGAGGATCCGCGCGCTCGCGGACTATATAGCAGTCAAAGGTTTAGCAATTAGCCATAACTCTTCATCAGGTCACAAATATTCTTACGTTCCAAAGCGGAGGTATCTTCGACCTTCTGCAGGGCAGTGTTCCGTTCCCTCATTTGCTTGTACTTCTCCTGATCCTGCGCCGCACCCTCCAGCCACTCTTTGCGCTTTTGTTCGTCTTCGGCCAGAAGTCGCTCTTCATTACGCTTCCGCATCTCTTGGAAAACACTCTTTCCGGAGACATCCTTGTTCTCGCCCAGCTCGGCTTCGTACTGACCACTCTGGGGCTTGTAAAGACCTAACTCCTCGGCCCGCCTGATGAGCTTCTGTTCCTCTTCCAGCTCCTCACGCTCGATACGGGCCATAATGGCAGCATCCTCGTCCATGGGGTAGTGCTCGCGAAGGTAACTCAGGGCTGCATCAAGACTGTGCGGCCGCACCGAGCGACTGATGTCGACGGGGAGATCCAGATCCAGGGTACCATTGAGTCGTCGGCCGTGAAGCACGGCGAGGACCCGGTTTCCCATGGACTGGGAGACCTTGGCACGGGCTCCGAAGATGGCATTGATGTCGGCGAGCGAGAAGGGTTCTGGGCGAGGCTTTACACCATGGTCCACGGCAGGAGGCTTGCTGGAGCGGAGCGGGGCGGAGGTCTGGAACGAACGAGTGGGAACCGGAGAGAAGACGAGCGGGTTTCGACTGTGGCGGAGCGCGGATGCATCACGGAGAGAGCAGAAGGAGCGCGCTGAGAAGAGGTTTCTGTGGCGTGAGCTCGAAGGCCGAAGGGAGGAAGCCAGATAACTGGCGAGGGGGAGCGCCTTCGGGCTGACGGAGAGGAAGAGGCTCGAGGCCCTTAGCCCCGGGCATGGAGCGCGCCATGCTATGCCCAAGACATTGCTCATAGCGAGCGACAGTAATTGGAGACCGTGCTACCACAATACAAGTTAATGACGCGGGCTGACCTGACAATGGACAAGTAGAAATTCCAAGGAAGCTGGGATCGGTCGATTTTCTCCGGCCGCCGGAAGTTGTTCCGAATGGGAATTCTTGGGTAACGTGCGCTCAACAGACGTGAACGGACGAGGACCACAAGAAAGCGCTGAGGATAATCACAACAAACCCCAGTTTGCTTCCAGTGACTGATCTCTGAGATCTGAAGTTTTACTCCCTTTGATGTCCCCGACTCTCTGTGGCTCCAACAAGCAGCACAACACTTTCGCTATACAGTAACATCGAACGTTATCGCAGTATCGTCACGTGGTGATAAACCGCCGGTATCATCTGTCGCAACGAGGATCAGAACAGACAACCAACTGACAGCACGCAGAACAAACAAAGCACCTTTTCTTTCCACAAATCTCCCTAAAATCTACCTTGCTATACCACACTACCCCAGTGACTCAGCCAATACACCTACAACCATGTCCGGCGAATCCCTCCCGATCTCTCCGGCCGCCTTCGCCGAAGCCATCCAAGAGCTACCCCTCCCCGTCCTCTACGCCAAGGTCTCCGAGATCCGAAATTCGATCGCCCACCTCCATCGCTCGAACGCAGAACTGCAGACCTTCATCGACGAGTCGTGTGAGAGTGACACCGAAAAGCGAGAGCTGGAGAGCTATATCACAGAGAATAAAGATGTGCTCACATCTATGATGGAAAGGGTCACGCTACTCAAAACGGAGGTCGAAAATCGCGGGCAACAGTGGATCGAGCTGGACGAGATAAAGGAGACAAATGGCGATACACATGAGGCCCCTGCGCATTCAAGTCAGACAAATGCTGTCTCGACGAGGGAAAATGCTTCCGGGAATACACGAGGCGGGGGACAAGAGGAGGAAGAGGAAGGTGTTTATTTGTAGGGGATTTGTTCTTGCAGCTTGCATCGTGGACTCTCTCACTCAAAGGTTTCGATTCCTATGTTGAGAAAATGTTTATTGAAGTGATTAATTGGCCCATAGACTTGTATACCCAGGACATAGTCATCTTCAATACAGTGCTACTATCTAGTGAGGCCATATGCGCTTCTCTAGCGGAAAACATACTCCCTTAGGCCAAATCTGTGACAGAAACCACAGATAATCTGGCGCTACAGCATGATTGCAAGTGAAGCTCAATTAACAAGCAGTTATCTATCAGATTCGGTGCACCTCATTGTCCAATCTAGGTAACACACTCGAGCGGGGAGATAGCTGCCCTGCAAACACTGCAAACCTATCACGTGCTCCTGGAGCCCACTGCGTCATAGGAAGGCTTCTAGATCCCATCTCGCGGATGATGTCCGCCTGATCCCCGGCGCGTCGGAGTACATATTACTACCCCTCTGTACATACAGTCCTTGTCTTTGAATGGCAGTAAACACTCCTGCCCGTCGCTCAACGCGGCGCACTCAGAGTGATCGAAACCAGCACCATGGATCGAGTGAAGATCAGCGAATTCCCCAAGTCTACAGGGAAATGCTGGCCGAGGCCGAGGCGCGAGAGCCTCAGCTCCACGATGATGACCGCACACCAAAGAGACGCAAAATGGCAGGACGAACTCAGATACCCAGCGCTCAAATAGAACTTCCAAAGGCTCCGCCATCAGTCGATAATGAAGAGACCACCAGCCGACAGGTTCAGACGGTGTATGACTCGCCCTCGTCCTCGTCCGAAGAGTCGGACATGGAGTGGGAAGACATCAGCTTGCAGCCTGCAGTCTCCGAAGCGCTATCAGATGACTCGTCGATCCAAATCACCTTGGACCGACCACAAGATCGTGAAAGACAGAAAAGAGCACTTAGACGGCAGCCGATAACGGCCGCAGAGAAGCGGTTGAGACTTGACATCCACAAAGTCCATCTTCTCTGCCTTTTACGCCACGTACAGATTCGTAATAGATGGTGCAATGATGATGAGCTTCAGGTATGTTCTGGTTCTATTATCGTTGGCACCTGTGACAGTAGCATGCGAGAATAGCTTATAACGGCTCTCCAGCTCTGACTATCGTACTAGGGCGCACTCAAGAGAATGATATCGAAGCAGGTCATATCTCTGCTGCACCCACCCGAGAGTAAACCAGAGCATTCCAGGTCTACAACGTTCATAGACGGTCTGAACCAGCTCAGTGACGCATTTAGTAAACGATTCAAAGTAACAAAGCCCGGCCTCAAGCGATCACATTGGGCTCAGGGCCCGGATGCTCTGAAGAACCGAGTGGTATTACTCACCTCTTTCATGATGTAACTGTACCCTGGTTGACCTTGGACCAGGAAACGATCCTCTCTAATGCCGAAGTGTTCACTTCGCTCGAAGATTTCAGGCAACAAGCGAAAACCTTGCAAGGATCTCGTGATTTTGGTGCACAATTGTTCTGTGCTTTGCTACGTTCCGCAGCTGTGGAGGCCCGGCTGGTCTGCTCTCTGCAGCCTCTGCCCTTCTCGGGCGCCACTAAGGAAATGACCTCGAACGTATCGACAGGCAAGACATTTATCATGGCAGCAGACAGCTCGGAGAAATCCTCGGACGATTCAACACGGGTCAAGTCACGGTCGGGTGTGCAGCGACTCACCCGGCCAGGGTTCAAACCATCACGTCCGTCGACCACTCCCAGAGAAAGTAGGCCTTCATGTTTTTCCCTGACCGAAATGATAACATGCTAATCTCTACATCGAAGTCCCATACTCTCGTAATCAAGAGTCGTCATACCCGGTGTTCTGGGTGGAAGCATTCAACGAGGCAATCAATAAATGGATCCCTGTCGACCCATTAGTCACGAGGTCCCTCGCGAAACCGTCCAAATTCGAGCCTCCTGCCACCGATCCGAACAATCTACTAAGCTACGTGGTGGCATTCGAGGACGATGCCTCCGCTCGAGATGTGACCCGCCGTTACAGCAAGGCGTTCAATGCCAAAACCCGCAAGTTCCGCGTCGAGTCCATCACCCGCAACGCAGCATGGTGGGATCGCGCACTTCGGGTCTACGAGAAACCGTTCCTCGAAGACCGCGACCAATTAGAAGTCAGTGAGCTCACGGCCAAGACCGCCGCCGAACCCATGCCTCGCAACATCCAAGATTTCAAGGACCACCCCGTCTACGCGCTGGAACGCCACCTACGACGGAGCGAGGTCATTCATCCGAAGCGAGTGATTGGACAGGTCAGCCTCGGCAAACCGGGGTCTAAAACCCAGGTCTTAGAGCTGGTATACCGCCGGTCGGACGTCCAGACTGTGCGCAGCGCCGATAAATGGTACCGGCTGGGCCGAGATATCAAAACGGGCGAACAGCCGTTGAAGCGTGTCAAAGCCCGCAAACCTTTGGCTAGCGGACTGCCCGAGGATGATGACGAAGAGCGTGATGCACCACCCCCGGAGACCCCTCTCTACGCGATCTTTCAGACTCAGGTCTACGTGCCGCCACCCGTGGTGGACGGACGAGTCCCCAAGAACGTCTACGGGAATTTGGATGTCTACGTACCTAGCATGGTCCCGGCCGGTGGGATCCATATCGGCCACCCGGATGCGGCGCATGCGGCTCGACTGCTTGGGGTTGACTTTGCGGCGGCTGTAACCGGCTTCACCTTCCAGGGACGCCACGGGACTGCTGTCTATACTGGTGTGATAGTTGCGGAGGAATATCGCGAGGCGCTTCAGGAGGTCATCGAAGGCCTCGAACAAGAAAGATTGCATGACGAGCTGGAAACGCGGACCGCAGAGGTGTTGAGAGCGTGGAAGCACCTGCTCTTGAAACTTCGAATCGCGGAGCGGGTCAAAGGCTATGCGATTGAGGGTGATGATGTCGACGAGGGTGCGAATGTTGAACCAAGCGAGGAGGGCGATGGGCCTGTGGATGACGACATGGGAGGAGGCTTCATTCCTGAAATGGACGGAGAGACACCGGGAGATGGTGGGTTCATACCTGAACCGGACACGGAGACAGCAGAACCGTCGATGGCAGGGGGCTTCCTACCGGAGTCAGACACGGAGATAGCAGGACTATCGATGGGAGGTGGTGGCTTCATACCGGCATCGGACACCGAGACACCAGACCCCTCAATAGAAGGAGGCGGCTTCCTCCCAGAACCGCCCTCACAAGGCCCCATGGACCTAGACGATGAGCCATCTACAAGTCGCAGTGCTAGCATATCGACTGCGCCTGCAGTGCCCCCACCACAGACCGCGACAGCGGAATTCAACCCTGCTACGCCTCGAGACACACCTCCACATCCAAGCCCAGCCGGACCATCGCGCTACTCGCTAGTTGTCGTCCCGAAGCCGAAAGAGGAGTTCATCGAACCCTCACCGTCAGATAACATCACCAGCGAAGCCTCCACAATCCCGCGCACTGCTCAACTCGATCGACCCAACGATAGCGCACCTTCGCAGGAACCTCTCCCCTCCGCCGCACCGGACACCAGCAAAGCGCTACCCCCGGCCGAGAATGCGTCAGCCGACGCTCCTGACCCACTCCTAAACCCCGTACAATCCCAAGCCTCGGATCCCTCCTCACGCAGAGACAGTGAGACATCATTGCTATCGCAGGATCCGGACGACGAGGATGCGATTCCAGAGTGGCTCATGTCGGATTAGTCAAGATGGTTGGATTTTGGCCAATCGCGTCTGAGTTTCTGGACTATAGAACTATAATATCGTCATTTTCGGAAAGCCAGAATCAATACGTGTAGGGATATAACGTCAAGGATGATGAACACATGAAATGCATGAATACTGTAATTTCGATAACACCTTCGTCCTTCTCTACTATACAGCATTGGCAACCCAACTTGAACCTGAATTTACAAATCCTGTCTAGTGGAAGATCTTAGCACATTCATCCACAGTCTCTCGTTCGAGTGAAAGATCAGATCTCCGACCGTACGGCGGGGTCTATTATCCCTCCGAATCAAATCAAACCAACCAACCCAGCAGGCAGCCATCCAGATCCCCGCCCTCTCACAGACCCCTCTCAATCCATGTCCCAGTGGACAAATCCCCCTCAGGCTATCGTATTCATGCAGATTAGTATAAGTTAGCCCGTTAGCCTGGCTATAGATCAAGTTCACTCGCTCCCTCGTAGAATTAGTTACAAAGTGCCAGGGAACCACGCGAGGACCCGGGGAGACAGTTCGCATTCCATGCACCTATGCATCTATATAAAAGCTAGAGCTGCGGGGCCAGTAGACTAAACTGGCTACTTTGTTCTTGTTCCTCTGCGCCCCGGACTCCGGGTTTAGTCACTTCCTCACACTCTCGAGACTGACTACTTATAAAACATATCTTGTCCATTGCGTGCGTAAACGATGAGGGTTCTATACGGTGCTTCCACGCAGCACTAACAAATACCATACCAAAGACATTCTACTCTACTTCCACACCAACCACAAGAACAAGAATACCAGAAATCCAATTCAATTGGTGTATAAGGCGACCAGTCACCTCTCTCTAAGTACCCTGAAACCAGACCAAACAAACAAGCAAACGCACACACTCATATAACCAACGATTCATTTTCATTTCTTTCGTGAAGGGTGGTTCGACTACAGCTTCTGACCAGCGGAAGCAGCGGCGACGTCCTCCTCGGAACTCATGATCTGGACCTTGATGGCGCCGGTGCGGGGGTTGGCGGCGGTCTCGAAGGCCTTGAGGGCGTCCTCGAGGGCGAAGCGGTGGGTGACGAGCTTGTGGAGGTTGATGACGCCGTTGCGGACGAGGCGGATGGCGCGGGGCCAGGTGTTGCAGTAGCGGTACTGGTACTGGAGGTCGATCTCCTGGGTGCTGAGGCGCATGAAGGGGATGGTCATCTCGTTCTTGCCGACGCCGATGACGAAGACCTTGCCGCCGAACTTGACGCTCCAGATGGCCGAGCACACGCTGCTCTCGACGCCGGTGCACTCGAGGGCGATGCGCGGGCGGAGGGTGGTCGGGCCGTCGATGTCAAAGTTTAGGTCGGCGTCGTTGAACACGCGGATCACGCCGGCGGCGTTCTCCTCGGCGGACTTCTTGGTGTCGACCTTGTAGGTGCGGACGCCCGGCACGAGGGACTGCGCGAACTGCAGCCGGCTCTCGTCGATGTCGGTGATGACGATGGGGGTGGCGCCCGCGGCGTGCGCGCTCAGCAGCGTGATCAGCCCGATGGGCCCCGCGCCCGTGATCAGGCACGGGTCGCCCAGCCGGAGCCCGCTGCGCTCGATCGCCGCCAGCGACACGCTCAGCGGCTCCAGCAGCGCCCCGTCCTCGTAGCTCATCTCGTCCCCGATCTTGTGGCACCAGATCGCCGGGTGGTTCACGTACCGCCGCAGCAGCCCGTCCACCGGCGGTGTCGACAGGAACTGCACCCGCTCGCACCCGTTGTACCGCCCCGTCAGGCACGGCTCGCACGCGTTGCAGATGATGTTGGGCTCGATGGCGACCCGGTCGCCCGGTTTGAGGGAGGTGACGTCCGGCGCGACGGCGATGATTTGGCCCGCCGACTCGTGGCCCAGGATGTGGTCGCCCGTCACGATCATCGGGCCGATGCAGCCGGCGTGCCAGAAGTGGACGTCGGATCTGGTGGTGTCGTTGATGGTTAGTTGCTCGAACTCTTCGCTTCGAAAGAAATGGGATGGTTAGGGGAAAAGACGGACCCGCAAATTCCAGTGCTGCGGACTTGGATGGTGACCTCCCCCGGCCGCAGACTCTCGCCGCTCTTCACTTCCTCCAGCGTGGGCTTGGATTCCGCGACCCACAGGTCATGCTTGGTGTTGGTGTAGACACCGATGTTGGGCTTCTCGAGCGCGGTGACGGTTGCGGTGGCCATGGTGCTGAAGACGGGGGTAGATTGGGTATAGGGCGGGGGAGTGAAGGGAAGGTGAGAAGGAGGAGGAAGAGAGGAAGAGATAGGTTGAGGATGAGGGCAAAAGCGCGGCGCAGGAAGCTTTAATAGTCAAGCTCGGAAGGGCTTGAGCCCCTCCATGATCAGCATTGGAGCTGGTTGACTGCAGACAGATGGGATCGAATGGAAAACAACTCAGAATGAAGTATGGGATGAAATGGATCCAAGTTGCCACCAATTAACTTACTACTCATGTATTTACCCGGTGGGTTCCCCGCCCAGCGGGGGTTCTTCCCGTACTCTTACTTTTCCAGTACTACGATGTAACTACTAGGTATCTATCTATAGCTAGCTAACTACTCCGTATGGTTGACGATTCCAGTCACAAGGACAAGCATAACCGGAAGATTGTCTCAGCCCAATTTAAGCCTTGGTGGATTGCATGCAAACTGCTCGGTTAATTCGCTCCTGAACATCACCAATTGAGGGCATTGGGTGTTTTATTTTATCACACCCATGCCGCGGTCACAACTTCAGAATGTGACCCTAGAGGGATTCTAGAAGTTGGCCACTTTTGCAGCGAGAGAGAGAGAGAGAGTGTGTGTATGGAATGTGTGGGGTTGATGCCCCACTATGACAAAACGGCAATTCTCCGGTGGCACCCCGCCTTTTTTGTTGTCATCCCGGAGGATTAATTATTTGTAAATATCGAGTTATCGAGTACAGTAACTACTCCGTATTCCGTATTCCGTACTCCATTATCTTGACCACCCGTTGTTGTGCACATGACCCAACCAGAGATTTACTCCAGCCTCAATCATGGATTACTCTTCCCCCTACCGGATCCAGAATCGTCAAATCTATCCCGTCGATAATGAAGAAGAAGAAGAAGAAGAAGAAGAAGAAGAAGAAGAAGAAGAAGAAGAAGAAGAAGAAGAAGAAGAAGAAGAAGAAGAAGAAGAAGAAGAGATCTATTGTCTTTTCCCTCGCTAATATACAGAGTGCACCGACCTCGTCTGCTGCTATCTTCATCACCATCGCCATCGCCCTCACAGCCGCAAAATCCCACTCTCCCGATCCACCCCACCCCGAAAGTGATCCGCCAGCACCCTCCCGCCCAGAATCGTCTCCTCCACCACGCCCTGCACATGCCGGGGCTCAATGCGCCCATACCAGATCCCCTTCCCGGCCAGCGGATGCAGCACCGCCGAAGCTGAGTCCTCCCCGACCACCGTCATCCCCGGCGGGATATACACGATGACGTTTCCAGCGTACTTGTGCCCGCCGATGTGACTGATCAGCCCGACATGCGCCCGGTCCGGGCGATCAATCCTCGCCGCGGTGTCGCCGTCGCCGTCGCCGTCGCCGTCGCCGTCGGCAGCGGCGAACCCTTTCTCGCGCAGCACGCGCTGGAACTCCGTCTCCAGGACGGGCGCCATCACGCCGCAGCGCATGTCGCGCCCGCCGTGCCCGCAGATGAGGACCACGGGCGAGTGCCGGAGGTCGATGGCCTCGGGGAGGGCGGCCGCTAGTTCCGGGCGGCGGCTGGGGCCGCCGTGTCGCGCTTTGGTGGGGAGGAGATGGGCTTGGACGAAGGTTGAGAGGTCGGTGTTCTCTGTGTTCTCCGGGGATGGTGGAGTGGGGATGGAAGGGAAGTATTTGAAGCTGGGGAAGAGGAAGGCGGAGGCTGCTGGTTGGGACGAGGACGAGGCTGGTGAGGTTTGCGATGACGGCGCGAACGAGGAATTCGTGATGAGGATGTTATGGTAGGGCTGTTCGAGGCGGCGTAGATGTCAGTGGCTATTCCTGGTGAAATTGTAGCGCTAGGGCGAGCGGATTCGCTGTTGTACAGCGGTGACAGGGCAGGGTAACAAACTTACGTCGGCGAATCGCCCGCCGCGTCCGAGTAGACCCTTCAGACCCCGCACGAGATCCCCCCAGCTGTGTCCCTCACCATCATCCTCTATGCGGCTCGTCCAGTCCCTCTGACCGGTGCACACAAGAAGCTGCTCCGCGTAGGCCGCCATTGTGCCATTGAGAGCCTGGTCGTGGTCGATCGGCGCGGGCAGATCCGGGGTGGGAGGACATGAGCAGCTGGGATCCGGGCACGACTTGGTCACTGGGAACGGCGGGGGGATGTGAAGGGGAATGCGCCCATGTCGGGATTGTACTGTAGCCGACGACGACAAGAGGCGCGCCCTGGTTGCGAGCGTTGAGCTGGGCTTGTGGGTGAGTCTGGGAAACCGGCAGCTCAAGACTGCGAGGTCGATTGTTTGTCGTGACCTTGCCATGTCCGCGGAGCCCTCGAAAGGGTCAAAATACAGGAGCTATCGAGGAGTGGATCAGGATGAGTCCAGCGAAGCGCTGTAGGGAGTCCTAGGTTCTGTAAGTGAGAGAAAACTTGAGTCGAATTATCGTTGCATGAATGCCAGAAACCCGCTCGGCATATTCGGAGACTTCGGAGATAACAATCGATGATGAATAATCCGGTAATGATGGCAGGTCCGCGCTCGCTCTTATCTTATCGGTCGATGAACCAGTCACCGGACTCAATATTCCATGATACTATACGACTGAACTCAAATAAAAAACCATAAATTGAATGAAGTCTATAGTACAGATTTAAACGAGCTAATGCTAAATATGGCAGACGAATGCAACCCAGCTGATAGTATGTACAAGAACTTGCTTCAAAGCAGATGCCGATCGGCACAACCACACACCACATCTGCCGATATCTAATAATGACCTCGACACACCCACTATCTAGAGGGCGTATAAAACTCCACGTTTATGATGAAATACACAGGTCTAGCCCATGATGCTATCCCACAGTCTTCTGCCCCATCCATCCTTGGGGTTCGAGGTCTCCCAGTTGGTGAACTGCGGTCTGCCAGTGTCAAGATCCGCCTCAAGAGGACGAACAAACGAGGTGCGGTACCACGCCTTGTGTGCGATATACAAGACCACGAAGAGGACCGGGCAGATATAGGCAACCCAGAAGTCGGAAACGTTGAAGTGAGGAATCCAGGCAGTGAATCCCTGGGTGAAGGTAATGAGGAGGTTAAAGAACAATCCGTACCACGCCAGGTAAGGCTGGCCCCAGGACTTGTAAGGCAGGGTCTCGCGAGAGATGTCGCGAGCAGCCATCGCCTTCATGAAGGCGATGTGGCTGGCGTTGATGGACGTCCAGCAAATGAACCCAGCCACACTAGAGATGTTGACGAGCCAGTTGAACACTGTGGTTCCGGAGCTCGACACGTTCATGAATCCCAGAAGACCGAAGAGAGCGGTGAAAGCAACGCTGACGTATGGCACACCACGCTGCGTGACCCAGCCAAAGCAGGAGGGCGCGAAACCTTCCTGAGCCAATCCAAGAAGAACACGGCTACCACTGTACACATTGGAGTTGGCGGCGGAGAGAACGACCGTCAGAAGAACCGCATTGATGAGACTGGGAAGAACCTTGACACCAGCCAGATTGGCGGCGATAACCATGGGCGAGGCAGATGCGTTGCCGGCATCGCTAGCGAGATTGGGGTTGTCATAAGGCACCAACAGACCGATGAAGAAAATGGTCAAGACGAAGAAGATCAGAATGCGGATGAAGGTCTTGCGAATGGCAGAAGGGACAGTCTTCTGAGGGTTCTCGGTCTCACCAGCAGCAACACCGACAAGCTCGGTACCCTGGTAAGAGAAACCAGCCTGAATGAGCACCGCCCAGAAACCGACGAACTTCCCCACCGACAAATCAGAAGTGATCAAGTAGGGCGCAAAGGCGCCAGGGTTGTGCCAATACTTGAAGCCCAAGTAGCCCTGTCTGCCGACTCCGGCGTCAATGCAGATAGCGAAGATCATGAATCCCAACACAGTCAATACCTTGGTCAGCGAGAACCAGAACTCCAACTCGCCGTAAAAGCCAACAGGAAGAAAATTGATTGCTGAGATGACAACCCAGAAAACTCCGATAAAGATAGCGACGGACAGGTTCTCGTCCCAGTATTTGACGATCATACCGGTAGCAGTCAGTTCGACGGCGTAGGTCGACGCCCAATTAAACCAATAAATCCAACCCATGGCGAAACCCAAGCTCGGATCGACGAGACGCGCGGCGTAGGAGGTAAAGGCACCGGGAACGGGGATATAGGTTGCCATCTCTCCCAGGGAGCACATGACGGAGTACACGATCGAACCGACAAAGGCGTATGCGATAAGGGCACCAGCCGGACCAGCCTCTGCCAGCGCTGTTCCACTGCTAATGAACAGACCAGTTCCAATGGTTCCTCCTATTCACCAATCAGTTCCGTAACGAACCTGTAGGAGGGGACGGGAAAACAAACCGATAGCGATCATCTGCAGATGACGGTTCTTCAAGTTGCGCTTCAGCTTGCCCTCGTCCTCGTGATCACTCTCAATATCCTTTCCATTTTCCTGCGCCGATCCGAAGCGGCGTCGCGACCGCAGCCCGCTGTTGCTGTCGGAGGAATTGGGGTCATCGACAACACTCTCGACGCCCAGCTTATTCGCGGGGGCGATGTTGTCCTGTTCGCCCATGTTGGCGGAGGGATCGAAAGACAGGTCCCGAGAGCAGAAATGCTACCGTATTGGAGTAGGTAGCGTGCCAACGACTTCGACCAGAGAGCTTGGTTTGCAGAAAGTGTGCGGCGTCACAGTGGCAGGCAAAGGCAAACGTCAGTAGGATGGGGGAGGAAGCTGGGTTAAGTGACAAATGTGGCCCTAGGCAGAGTTTTCTCCATTTTCCATTATCAAACAAAATCTGGGATGGGTGCTGCTGCCACTCGGAACCAGCGCGCATCTTGCAACCATTGGATCGGCTTTTCGTCATGTTCCATTCGGTGGGAAAGGCGGGAAAGGGAAAAAACGAGAGAATTTGCCCCACTCCCTCGGCGGGCTGGAGCTCACTATTATGTAAAGCTCTGGGCGAGGGGGGGCGACTGTCAGTTTCAGTTTCACATGGATGGAAGTCATATTTATTTACTGTGTAGAGAGATAGAAATTGGATCCTCAGTTGGCGCAATTATTTGCTCACGAGCACGGGTCTCAAATGGTCGATGTAGGATTTAAGCTCGAATTAAGCATGGGAGTTCGTGATGAGTTCATACAGACCAAATGCTTATCGATTGGGATCACGTGGCTCATACTCGTAGTCCGACCGTTCGAGAAAATATCACGTGGTTGACACGCCCCGGCGGAACTCCGGTGGCGTTGTTTCCGACCGGCGCTAGAAGTCTGGATGGAATCAGAAGAACCTTCCACTTTTTGGTAGGCAAACTGTATGTGGCAGTAGGCACTTTGGCACTAGCATTTGTCTTCTCATCAAGCTGCCATCGGAAGTGCGGGTCCATCAGGCACCGGGAAAATTGGTACAGTACATTAGGGCCACTCCTTCGCCCTGAGTTCAGGGCGCCGGGGCGGTTGCTGTGTGCTTCTCACATAAGAATAGCGAATTGCCCACATAATTGACTGGCAGGATGGCCCGTAAGGAATTCGACGAGCGCACTGTGTAACTTCTGTCCTACGGGACTGAGTATTCGCTTCTTCGATACACCCGTACACTCGCTTGAATCTCGGTATGGCTGGGACTTCCTGGTGAACCTGGGCTGTCCGGATAAAAAGCCCAGGAAAGTTTTTCTTAGCCGATTGTCATCACCAATGGATATGAGTCAGGACAATTGGCAATTGTTATCAGTTTGCCTCCCCCGGACTGCAAACGCTGCAAACGCTGCAAACAGACGAGTCACCGGGGTCGCTGCTCGCATCACGTGACGCTATGTACATCACTTGAGTCATACACCGCCATCGACGATCGAGTTATATAGCCGGTCTGGATACTTGCTACAGCTCAATTCCAACCCCGACACAGCTACCTCAATCATGCCCGGCGCTTTCCGAATGACCGCTGCGCGGTGCAGCTCGGCCACCCGCCAGCTGCTGCAGCACCAAGCCTCGCAGACCCTGCCGCCGACCTCGCCCTTCGCGCCGCGCCATCTGCTCTCGATCGCGGACCTGACGCCGACCGAGTTCGCGACGCTGGTGCGCAACGCCTCGGCCCACAAGCGCGCCATCAAGTCCGGCGCGATCCCGCAGAACCTGCTGGGCGCGCTGACGGGCCAGACAGTGGCGATGATGTTCAGCAAGCGGAGCACGCGGACGCGGATCTCGACCGAGGGCGCGGTGGTGCAGATGGGCGGCCACCCGATGTTTCTGGGCAAGGACGACATCCAGCTCGGGGTCAACGAGTCGCTGTACGACACCGCGGTGGTGGTCTCGTCGATGGTCTCGTGCATCGTCGCGCGCGTGGGCCCGCACGCCGACGTCGCCGGCCTCGCCCAGCACTCCTCCGTCCCCGTCATCAACGCCCTCTGCGACTCCTTCCACCCGCTGCAGGCCATCGCCGACTTCCAGACCCTCCACGAGACCTTCACCCCGAAGGCGCACCACCTCTCCAGCCTCGGCCTCGAGGGGCTGAAGATCGCCTGGATCGGCGACGCCAACAACGTCCTCTTCGACATGGCCATCAGCGCCGCCAAGATGGGCGTCGAAATCGCCGTCGCCACCCCCAAGGGCTACGAGATCCCCGCCCCGATGCTGGAGCTCATCCAGCAGGCCGGCCAGAACGTCCAGAACCCGGGCAAGCTCATCCAGACGAATATCCCCGAGGAGGCGGTCAAGGGCGCCGACGTGCTGGTCACGGATACCTGGGTCTCGATGGGCCAGGAGGCCGAGGCCCGCAAGCGCCTCCAGGACTTCGCCGGCTTCCAGATCACCCCCGAGCTGGCCAAGCGCGGCGGCGCCAACGAGGGCTGGAAGTTCATGCACTGCCTGCCCCGTCACCCCGAGGAGGTCAGCGATGAGGTCTTCTACAGCAAACGCTCCTTGGTCTTCCCCGAGGCCGAGAACCGTCTGTGGGCTGCCATCTCCGCCTTGGAGGGGTTCGTCGTGAACAAGGGCAAGATCGAGTAGATGGGGAAATTTGGGATCGTGTACTTTTGAACGAAAAAAAGCTCCTGTTTCTGTTTTAATGAGCGTGTATAAGCACTTTATCCGGTGGAGTATGTTGAGGCGGGAGGGGGGGTGTCTAAGCACTATTCCAATGAATTGCATGGACCCGAATTTGAGTCCTGAGGCTATTTTGATTTCATTCAAGGCTCATATAAGTGTGCGGTAATAGGAGGTTAGTGTCTATCGTTTGGTAGATAAGAGTATTCATGCATCCGTCACTTGAGAGAGATGTGCATTACAGGCTTGAAACTCGCCCAAATTCAGACCTTCGTTTCATGCTCAACAACATCGGTATATCGTATCTCCAACCTGGGAGTATATGCGGGCTATGTAGAAGCTAATTACTCATCGGTGCTCGATCAACGCACTTATACGAAGCCATTCTTATAGGGGTTCACCCGTCACGCCTAATCTTTCGGTGGACCATCTTCCAGCACCAACTGGCTCCGTCTCACCGACCTTGACTTTCCCTCTGCATCCGCGCCTGCCAGCCATCCACATTACTCCGACGGATCCCCAGGGTCCTTCGCATCGTCGTTGGCGGTTGGTTCTGGACCATTGCCATTGTGGTCGTGTGGAACGTGCTGACGGGCCGAGATAGCTGGTCGGTACTTGCAGAATATGTATTCATACTGCCAGCTGATGTCGGCTGAACAGAAGTTTCGTGGCTGTTCTGGACTAGAGACTTGGGCATCCGCGAGAGGTCCGTGGGCTCGGCCAGCCACGTGTATGCATTCGGATGCGATGGTTCGAGGGCGGGTCGCTGTGGTTGCAGCCGCTGCACTTGCGGTCGATGCATGGTGTATGGTTTCGGAATCGATCCTTTCGCCGCGGCATTCGTCGGTCTCGTCTGAACTGGGGGTACAGACAACGTCCCTCTCTGGCCTGACACTGAGAGAGTTTTGGCACTAACCTCGACCTCCGGCGTAGTAGCTGGCGAGGAGGGCAGTCCTAGGAAGCTGGAAAGTGTCTTCTGGGAAGCGTCGGGCCTACGACCGGGACCACTGCCAATCGCCTTCCTCTTGGCACCGGGTTTTGCGGTGGCTGGATCCTCGACCACGGCATTGCTTGCAGCGATGTAATTTCGGGCTGATGAGAATCCTAGGGATGGAGTAGGAAGCCATGTGTCAGTTTCAGCAGTTTGCGGCTGGTCAAACCGCTTTCTCTTCGAGTACGGCCCCTCGACCATTGCTCTCCGATCACCATATTGAAGCGAAGGATCGACTTGCTCGTATCCTTCCTTCGTCCACCGGTCATCAAACAATGATGTAAGTGTGCTTTGGGCTTCTTGTATGGCTACTTCCTCCGGTTTAGGTCGATGCAGGATGTCTGCGATCCCATGAACGACATCGTCGCTGAAGACAGGGCCGACCAAGCGGAACCTATTGCCGACTACTTCCTCCGGAAGGAAATTGGACAGTTTGGTCATCTCGCCTCCCTGCGACTGTTCGAGGGGCTGGCTCAAGTAGAGCAGTGCTTGCGCTCGGGTCATTGCTACGTAGAGCAGCCTCCGTTCTTCGTCGGAGTCTTCGGCGCGTGAGTGGGGGATGCTGCCATTGTACACGGCGGGAACAAAGACAACGGGCCATTCGAGTCCCTTTGCCGCATGGATGGTCGAGATCGTGACTTTCTCGTTTGAGACATTCGCTTCCGAGCCTTCCTCTTGCAGTGTGACCTCGCTGGACAGCGCCACATTCGCGAGAAACCGAGACAATGCTTCTTCCCCGGGGTGCGCCTGTTGCTGCTCAAGGCCCTCTATCACCGGGAGACTTTCGGTTTCGGGATTTTGGGCGTCTGACCCAGATGTATCGTCTGCCTGGGTCAGCAGCTCCTCCACATTGGCCCACCGGTTTTCCTCATTAGATCCGTGCAAGGTTTTGAGATACTCTCGAAAGTTTAGTTTCTTAATCACGTGGTCAAGGAGGATCCGTGGCGATGAACTATCAGTGGTGTCACTGAGCTTCTTCCGAGCAGATTCGATAATTCCAACAAATGTGCAAAGGCCCTGATTAGTGAGCTTTGAAAGAGTGCAATCGGCTGACCGGTGGCCTTGCGCGACACCCTTGATATAGTCCCAGAGTGGCAATTTCGCTTTCTCGGCGCCGGTGGTGAGCGCCTTGATTGTCTCTTCTCCGATTCTTCTAGACGGCGTATTGATGACACGGGTAAGGGCTTCACTGTTCTGCGGATGACTGATGACCCGGAGGTAGTCCAGAAGCAGCTTGATCTCGACTCGGTCAAAGAATTTCGAGCCTCCAACCATCCGGTACGGAATTCCATTCTTTCCCATTGCTGACTCGATACGTCGAGAAAGAGCCGCCGTCCTAAGCAATACGGCAAAGTCGGAGTAATTGAGGAGCTTGCCTGTCGTCCCGATACAACGTTTAATCTCGAGCACGATCCATCGCGCCTCAGCTTCGGCATCTACCAGTTTCCGCAGCACAGGCATGGTTCCCACGCTGTGTGTTGGCTGCAGCTTCTTCGCTGGTCTGGAGGTGTCTTGCTCGATGACATCCTGTGCCGAATTCAGGATAGACCCAGACGACCGATAGTTGTTCTCCAGTAAGACAACAGATGTGTCGCGGTATAGTTTCTGCATGCGTGCCAAATTCTTGATCTCTGCGGAGCGGAACCCATAGATGCTTTGATCCGGGTCGCCGACGATGGTGATGCGCTTGTTCTGGGATGCAAAGAGATTCATGAGCTCATACTGGATGAGGTTGGTGTCCTGGAATTCGTCTACCAGGACGGCTTGGATATTCGAAACACATTTCGGATGCTGTCTCAGGAGGTCGGCGCATCGCACAAGCAGGTCGTCGTAGTCCAGCAGATTCGACTCCGCCAGGTGCCTTTCATACTCGCGGTAGACCTGGACGAAGTCCCATTGCTCCGTGGTCTTGTTCTTTGTCTGTATCCTTGCTGCAACCTCGTCTGGACCGACGCCCTGGGCTTTCTGGCGAGAGATCCGTCCTCTAGCGGCTCCAGGCTCGATACTGACGCGCAGCCGCTTGATGATTTTCTGCCCATTGTCACAAGTCAATATAGCTTCACCATGAAGACGGTCGCGCGAAGATCAACAAGAAAGAGCCTTGACCCACTTTGATGATAGACGTACTGTCACCGGAGTCGGCGATCCCGAAGCCTTTCTTCAATCCGATCAAGTGGCCGTAAATTACGAGATACCGCCGGCAGATCGAATGGAAGGTTCCCAGGAGCAGTCTTTTCTGTAAGTCCTCACCAATCAACTTGGTCAGCCTCTCTCGCATCTCCCGGCTGGCTTTGATAGTGAACGTGCAACAGATGACATCTTGAGGGCGGTAATTGTGATGCGCCAGAAGGTACGCGACGCGCGCCGTCAGGGTCTTTGTCTTGCCCGAACCCGGTGGCGCGAGGACCTGCAAGATAGAAGCCGGGGATGTCACAGCAGTGGACTGGGAGTAATTGAGACCATCTAGGATACAGTCCATTGCTGATCACCCATGAGTTGCCGGATCATCGATAAGATAATGATTTGGGTATGATGAGGTAGATGTTGTTTTCTGGTGACGCGAAGAAGACGCGCTATCATGTGACACGGGCAGCTGGAAGTCATCGTCACGTGAATCAACAACGCTCTCCATCTTAATGTTTTTGTTGTGTAACCTTATCAAACCACTCTTGAAATATGGTCTAAGAAGATTAGAATGTAGCGGAGATGGTGTACCTGACCTGAAAGTATTTGACAAAACTCAAATTGTGAGGTTTTGCTTCCAGCTGTTGCGGGTCTCTATGACCTTTTGACAAGTTCAATTTTATGTTTTGCGGATTCCAGTATTCCAGTTTTGACTGAACAAGGCTTCGCGAAGACTTTACCAGAGCTTTACTATGCTCTCATTGAAAGGCATATGCCGAGACTAGTGTTGCAAACCGCAACAGGCCATGTCCTAGTCGGCTATATTATAGTGGTTTTACCCGTACAAACTCCTCTTTGCAGAGCCACTTGGTTTATCAGATTAGATCATCAGATTAGATCTGCGACAGAATGTGTTCAGCAGAAAGAAGGAGGACAGCCTAACTTATTTCCTGTTCTCCCTAAGTTCCAATGCTTTATTCGAGTTGAAACGCCCCGCTGGGTTCTCCCTCCTTCATCCTTGACTAATGACAATCACGCTTGCTAAGTTCCTCAGCTCAATAGCCGCCGAGAGTGATTACTTATTTCATCTAGCCAAGCGGGTCTCGCCTTGACAGGCTGGAATCAAGGCAAGCTTCGTATTTATCCATCCCGCCTAGGCAGGCTTGCTGTCATTACTCTGTTTTTTTAACGATCTTCTGGTACTTGTCCTGATGGAACAGATCGAATTTTCATAATGCTCCTCCCAGGCCAGAAGCCCTTTTCATTTGGAAGCAAATTCCAGTGAAAAGGACACCCAAGTCTTGATATTGTGGATATCTTCGTCTCTCGGAGTGATCATCATTCCGAAATTGATTCCCTCTTTGATCTCAATTCAGATTGTGACGGTACAGTGGAAACAACATAGTCCACAACCTTACATGACTCGAACTAGCCCGAACGACAGTAATCCAGGTTCACTGTACTGTACCTTTAGCCGAGGCAGCACAGATACTTCCGAGGGTCTCGAGCGCAAGGCCTACTTCTCGAGACGTACATTTACCAGTTGGCCTGTCAGGCTTGATCCGATTGATAATTCCGAGAATCCTACCAGGATCGCAGACTGCAGTCGGCAGGGTAACCAAGATAGGCAAAATCGGGTGTTGCCGTCCATCAGCCAAGTATAATCCTTGCATGTATGGAGTTTGAGCGGATGAGAGACTTTTCCTTTGGCCTACAGTTGCAACTGTTTGATCCACGTTTTGTTCTGCATGGTGGCCTGTGCGGTTGCATTGCATGTGAGACAGCTATGCCTGCGTCTCGGGACATAATGGCATTCTTTGAAGGTGGTAACTTTGCGATTGGAAGATGGTATTACTTGTTTTGTCAAATCCTGTCTGGTAATCTCCATACATGGTTTGGTTGTAATGACCTCTAATGAATTCAGTTCAGTCACTGATGAGCAACGTCTGCAGGCATGGCATGCATGACATTAGGGCTGTATACGTGGGAATTTTTCGAGACATATCTCTGAATAGTGAGTCTTCTGGGTAATGGGCAGTAATTAAATACTTGCCCCAGCTTCTGTTTGTGCTATAAGCAGGACTTGCACGGGTGCCCCTAGTATTGGGGCGAAGTATGAAGCAGCCCGTATGATACAGATGACGTACTGTACTGCCAATCTGACAGATTACAGTCATAATGTAACCTTGGTTCTGCTGTACCGAATGTTATCTGATCCGGTAAATTACATACCAGGGGTTTGATACGGCAGTGTCGAGGAGGGGTAAACCTTGGAAGGCATGGCCCAGCCGGGAGGGGTACTTGATCTATTTTTCTTTCCATCTTTGCTCTCCCCCTTCATCAATCACTCAGTCTCCTGCTATCTCCGACAACATTCCGATACTTCTTCTAGGCACTTCGGGCAAGAACGTCAAAAGTGGAGTCGGGTCAGGTTCTGGGTCTTCCCGGGTTGTCTCTCTTCCTGCAAACCGCACATCTGCAGAATTCAGTCCGACGACCGATGTGGGGATGCGACTGGGTTTAATATCATCTCGGTCCAATGGTGGACTGGCCACTCCAGTCCGCAGCCAAGAATCGCGCGAGTCCAAAGATCCATTCCGACGAGGCCTTCACGACGCCCCATTGGAGTGATAATGCAAAGTGGATTCCGCGACCGGTTTGAGACAATGATGAAATTGAAGCCCCTCTCTTCTCCCCCGGGCTTGACCGGATAGATTTTTTTTAATCTGATAAGATCCCAGGACCCCCGGCGGCTGGCTCCTTGTTTGTGTCTTGCTCTGTCTGTTAGTTTTCTCATCCATCACTTTCCGTCACAATGGCTACTGTACGGCGTCTTCAGCAGACTTTGTCTCACTTCCAGTCCCCTCGGACGACTCAGCAACTCTCAATCGTGCAGGGTCCCACAGAGCCGGCTTTGCTGGATATCACTTTGGGTGAGCTGCTGACGCTCCAGAGCCTTCACTATGGCGACTACGAATGCTTGGTCTTTCCCTGGACGGGAGCTCGCTGGACGTATACCAACCTGAACGATGAGGCCGACCGGCTGGCTCGGGGCCTGCTGGCGATGGGAATCCAGAAGGGCGACCGTATCGGTATCATGGCCGGCAATTGCGAGCAGTACATCGCAGTCTTCTTCGCCGCGGCGCGCGTCGGAGCCATCCTGGTGGTGTTGAACAATACGTACACTCCTTCCGAGCTCTACTATGCTCTTGATCATACAGGTTCGTTGCTATCCGCTTGCTTGATTGACAGCAGCAATAGCTGACTTAAGCGCCGTCTTCCTTCAGACGTTCGTGTGTTGTTTATGACCCCTCGCATTGGCCGTCACTCTCTGGAAGAGGTTTTGGAGAAGATGGGTCCCAAGCCCAAGCAAGCCGGCAACTCTGTCGCACTGGAGGAGATTGTCATTCTGCGGGGAGAGTACCAGAACTTCAGCACTTACAACGACGTCATTCACCGCGGGTCATCGCTCCCCAGCTCTGCCTTGCCCAACCGCGAAATGGAACTGAGCCCCGCCGATGTCTGCAATCTCCAATTCACCAGTGGCTCGACGGGAAACCCCAAGGCTGCTATGCTCACACATCAGTAAGTATTCAAAGCTAGATGGGGGTGATGCAAGACATGCACACTCACCTACATCAATCCGCTGGTGAGCATCTTGACTGACCGAAGCTGCGTCTGATAGTAACCTCGTCAACAACTCGCGCTTCATCGGCGACCGCATGGACCTGACCTCCTTCGACGTCCTCTGCTGCCCCCCTCCTCTGTTCCACTGCTTCGGCCTGGTGCTGGGCATGCTGGCTGTCGTGACCCATGGATCCAAGATCGTCTTCCCCAGCGAAACCTTTGACCCCAAGGCTGTTCTCCACGCCATCTCCGACGAGAAGTGCACCGCGTTGCACGGAGTCCCCACGATGTTCGAGGCTATCCTGGCCCTCCCCAAGCCCCCCAAATTCGACACCCGCAACCTCCGCACTGGAATCATTGCGGGAGCACCAGTCCCTCGGCCCCTGATGAAGCGACTCTTCGAGGAGCTGAACATGACGCAATACACCAGCAGCTACGGTAAGCGCTGATGCTCTGGGAGACATCCAATTACACAATTGATTAATGTGTCTTCTACTCTGAACAGGTCTCACCGAAGCGTCTCCCACATGTTTCAACGCGCTCACCACGGATACCATCGAGACCCGACTGAAGACAGTAGGCAAGGTCATGCCTCATGCCCGGGCCAAGATCATCGATGCCGAAGGCAACATCGTCCCTGTTGGTCAGCGCGGGGAGCTCTGCATCGCCGGGTACCAGTTGACCAAGGGCTACTGGAACAACCCGGATAAGACGGCGGAGACTCTCACCACGGATGCGGAGGGCACGACCTGGTTGAAGACGGGCGACGAGGCCATCTTCACACCGGAAGGTTACTGCACGATCACCGGTCGCTTCAAGGACATCATCATCCGCGGTACGTGACTGACCCCCTCTTCGTCACTGTTACTATATCAGACCATCAAACGACTAATGTTGCGGGAACAGGCGGAGAGAACATCTACCCCCTCGAGATCGAGGAGCGGCTCGCCGCCCACCCGGCCATCGAGCTCGCCTCCGTCATCGGCGTCCCCGACCAGAAGTACGGCGAGGTGGTGGGCGCCTTCATCGCGATCGCCGCCGGCCACGAGGCCCAGCGGCCGTCGGTCGACGAGCTGCGCAACTGGACCCGCGAGACGCTTGGGTGGCACAAGGCCCCGCAGCACGTGTTTGTGTTCGGCGAGGAGGGCATCGACCGCACCGTCCCCGTAACGGGGAGCGGCAAGGTGCGCAAGGTCGACTTGCGCAAGGTCGCTGCTCAGGTGTTGGAGCAGCGCGGGCAAGCTACAGCTGCAGCTACGGCTTGAGCCTGGGGTGGGATGGGATAGATTTGGATTTTGTTTCTGGTTTAAAATGTGATAATACCCTTTTCTTTTCTTTATAAAAAGTCTTCAGTAGAATTGTCTTATGCCTAGTGAATTATTGCCAGTGTTTGGGAAACGCGATACAGCGAAGCTTGAAGAGCATTGTAAAAGTGAAAGACCCGTTCGAAAACAACAGCGTCATCGAGCACCCATGAGGAAAATCCCAACCTCGGAACCCAAACGGATCAGATGTGGTGTCACTCCATCTGATCTGATTAGATGATATGATCATCTAATCTGATTGGATAAAAGTCCGCGCCCCGTGGTCGACCCGGCAGACGGTGGGCATCCACCCTACCTGCCCGCGCTGCCATGCGCCGCCAGAACACAGAAGAAAAATGCACAAAAAAGACCCGAGGAAAAAGGGATCCACTTCTCGGCAGCCTCGCACGGCAGGAGTTTTGTCACTTCTACCACTCGAGAACTCCCCTGGAGAGTAAAACCAATCATCCCCATCGCTCGTTTCTTCACAGCTACGTAGAACCTCATCCAGAGAGTCAGCCAATTCCCACCGGGTAAAAGGCATTGGTGCAGTGACGGGCTACAGCGGTTAAGGATTAATCAATCCACTTGCGCGTTGGATGGAGTGGGGGGAGAATAGAGGGGAAAAGAGGGAAGGAAGGGTGGCTGGCACGATAGTGAGTCAATTTCGAAGGATTTCGATTTCTTGTCCATGGATGTGTGTGTGTGGGCGTGCTCTTGTGGGCAGTGAGTGGCTTCTTTTCTCTTTCTGGGTGGGTGGATATTTTGGGAGGACGTTTGGGCTAGTTCTGTTACGGGTGGGGACTGCGTTGGGTCTGAGTATTGTATTGTTTATACGACACTGGTGAGATTGTATGTATGTACCCGTATTGAGATTCAAGGAAGGGTAATTGTGTATTGTAATGCACGTTCTCTATTGATGATACGTGCAGGATGTAGTATAAGATTGCTTACAGTCTATAAATAAGCGGACTGGCTCTGCTTTGGATACCGTACTGTGCAGTGCAATCCCTGAATGAGATTTAAGGATATCCACCTTTGCATTGTAGATAGGCTTATTTGAATGAACTTAGTTTCATCAACAGCAGATCTAGTAGTGTCGGCCAATTCAAAACTAGTAACACCCTAGGCTAGATTGCCCTTACAAGGAACACATAAGTTAATTCTAAGTTATCGTCCAGTCTACCGATCCATCTTCCATCTTTATTCCTCATTGAACACCAGAACCACACTGTATAATCTTATCCAGGATACAACTTACATAATACCACCTCCCAGCTCGACCACATCAAGAAGCAGTAGAATACGCCCTCCCATAGAACCCAACCCATACAACCACTCATCCTATGCGCACCCTCCGACCCACGAAACCCGGCTTCTCTCCTTCTTCCGCTCACATAGCCACACTCATTCGAATTATGGCGAAAACTCCACCCCATTTCAACAATCATCCGATATGGTGTAGTGGCTAACATCGCCGTCTCTCACACGGCAGCCGGGGGTTCGATTCCCCCTATCGGAGTTCGCTTTTTTGGTGTGCTTCGCTTTTGCCCGCGACTCGCCTGGCGAGGATGGAGATCTTATTCTTATCTATCCTAATCGAAATTCGAGTTCTGGGGAGTGATGCAGCATTCCTCGGCAGGTGGTTCCGGCCACGGGCCGTGGTCGCCCGCGCCTTCTCTTTTCGTGTGGTGGTTGGCGTCGCCGGACCGGCACCACGTTTGTACAGTACCTTGTTTGCTTGGGCTTGGGGCTTGGGGCTTGGGTTTGGGTTGAGGATCTTGAGGACTTGGGTTGAACTTCGTGATCTCTAGCCTATCAAGGGTGGTTGATTCCACCCGCTGGATTATACGGGAATACTTAAATGGTACCGTACAGATTTTGCCGGTGCACGGTGGATGTTATCATCCATGCAACCCTGGTATACAATGGCTTCTCAAAGCAGTGCATGTGTAAAATCTACAAGGTCTATAATCACCACTCCACCAAACAGCACATGCAATCTCCAGAGTCGGACTCCTCCCTAAACCCGAACCACCTTCCCCGGCTCCAACTCAACAACCTCCGTCCTTCCCCCAGCAACAACCTCAACAGTGACCGACGCCATCGCCTCAACCTCCACCGGCCCATCCGTCCCCCAACTCACCTTCACCTCCCCAGCAGGAGTCCACAACCACCCCTCCGCCCGCTCCACCAGCTCCCGCCGCGGCTCGATCCGGATCCTTGGAGCCCCCGCAAACCCCGGCGTCACGCCAAAGACCTGCGTGACCAGCTCGTTGACCGGACAGGCACTCCAACCGTGACAGTCACTGCGCGCGTTGACGTCGTCCTCGGCCCAAGTCGTCAGATTCTCGGCCATCATGGCGCGCCACGGCTCGAGCAGGCGGTGGAACACCTCCGCGTAGACGCCGGCCTTCTCGGCGGCGCGGAAGACGTAGAACTTCATCGCGTAGGAGCACTGCGGGAGGAGGGGGGACTCCTCAACGCACCGGCGCATGAGGCTCGTCGCTGCGTCGCCCGTGACGGTCTCCGATAGGATGGCGAAGATCTGCGTGTGTTGGCTGTATTGCTCCACGCCGGGGCCGTCTGTGTATAGCCCGTCCCGACCCTTGCAGTGCCGGTTCACGGCGCGGCGGAGGGCGTCGGCGCGGGCGCGGTATTCGGTGGCGGTGTCGTTGCGTCCTGCAAAAATGCAGAGGTCGGCGGCATGGAGGAGGGTCATTGCGTAGAGGAGGCTGTTGATGGTTGCGGCGCCGGCGCTGTGGGAGTGGTAGGCGGGCGGCATGCACGATTGGAAGATCTGGCCGGGCACGAACCATTCCTTGACCCAGTCGACGAAGGGCCAGGTGATTGGCTCGAACTGGCCCACCAGCCCCCGGCTGTCGAGACGCTGGTCGAAGTGGTTCAGGATGCTGTCGACTGTACCCAGGTACCGGCGGACGAGGGTCTGGTCGCCGAAGTACCGCATGTGGTCGTGCACCATCAGGATGAAGTAGAGGGAGAACTGCGGGATCTGCTTGAGCGGGAGGCCCGTGGGGTACTGGGCGATGATGAGGCCGTCGGCGGTGCGGCTGGCGTGGAACTCCTCCATGGTCTTCCGGGCTAAGCGGTCGTCCGGCGAGAGCTGGTAGTTGAAGAGCATCTGGAGCCGCGAGTCGGATGCGAACTGGTTCTGCTCGTAGAATGGACAGTCCTCGAAGGTTTCGTGGCGGCAGTTCTTGAGCGTGTGCAGACTTATGTCCCAAATCTTGGTGAGTTCGTCGCCTGCTTGGATCTTCGTCTTGATGTCCAGTGGGTACGATGTCTCTCGCAGGGATATCCGGTCCAGCGTCAAAGGCTGGTCGGCCGTGGTGATCTCGATCTGCGCGTAGCGGAAACAGCGGAACCAGAATGGCTCGAACGAGTGCGTCTCCCGGCCAGCCGTAACAGTGTAATAGTCCCTAGGCCCGTAGAGCCGACCGCTGACGTCCGCGCGGTTGGCCTTGGTTCGTGGCATGGGAAAAGGAGCGGTATCCACCCCGAGATCCTTCTCGTAGCACTCCGCATACAGCATTGTGATCTGTGCGCCAGACCCTCCGCTGAACGACAGGTTGATGAAAGCAGTCATGAGTTCGTCCACGCTCAAGTCGACCTTTACGCTCTCACCCGCCGGAATGACGACAGGCTGACCACTGGATACGAGCGCCTGCCAGTCTTCCGCTCGAGCTACACCGGATGACTTGGCGACTCCATCGAAACCGCACGGTATCTCCGGCAGCGGAGGGATCGGCCGCGGGCTAAGCTGCCAATGGCTCACAATGGGCATCATCTTGACCGCGTTGGACTGCACGACAGCAGCCTCCCATGCGGAGTCATCGTATCCAGCGTCCTGCCAACCACACAGGGCCGGATCCTCCTCGACACGCTCATTGTTCGCCATGAACGGCGGTCCCAGCAGGAAATTCCACTCCGCGTGCGGAACGATCTGCACAGACCTTTGCTCCCGGCATCTCCACGACACATCGCTGGAGATCGGGACATCCTATAAGCTCCTCACGTCAGCAAAGTGTGCTTGTGGCCGTGCAGGAAGAAGCAACAGAAGCAACGCAGGCATCGGAACCCCCGCACAGCAATCAACCTACCTCATCCGTCGAATACAGCATGAACCCCGGCAACGGCGAGCTGACGATCGAGGAAGAGCCGGCCACGATACTCGAGTAGCGCAGGACCCGGGCACTGATCACGTTCGCGCCGGCGGCGAGGTACGGGCGAATGTCCACCGTCTCATAGTACCACTTGCCGGGATGCGATTTGCAGGGGCCGAAGCTGACGCTGCGCCCGTTGACGAACAGGCGATAGCGACTATCGGCGGAGACGTGCACGAGGCATTCTTGGTCACTGCGAGCGGTTCCAGACCATTGGAATGTTTTGCGGAAAAGAAAGTATCGTCCGGGCTGGTTGTCCTCTTCCAGGTAGTGCGGGACCCAGATCCATGGAGCGGACAGGGCCCAATTCGTGCTGGTCATTCCTGCTGGTGGTAGTGGTGTTGCACCTCAGAGGTTCGATACATGATTGTGAGGGAGAGGTGGGCGTTGGACAAGGATGGATTGATTGGATTTAAGGAACAGCCGTGGGGAGCTCGGATAACCCGCTCGGTCAACCATTACCCCGGATGATCCCCCCGCACTCGGCTATTCCGGCTTTCTGACCAGCCCTCAATTGGCGGGGTATGTACTGGGTTAGGTACTACTACCTAGGTATAGTTTTGTGTGCAGAAGACTGTACGTAATGAGAGGCGGGGATCTATGCTCATGTTGCGCATTGTGCATTCTATGTCAAGCGTAATAGTACATCTAAGCATCCGCTAAATCCAATCAATCTACCCCCCTCACCCCCCCCCCCCGATGTGGTTTTATGTGGTTTTATACAAAATTCAAACTCTTCGAGCTTCTAGACGGATCGCCAATCGTACCGGTTGTAGTCCTCCCGTACCGCCTCCCCTTCCGGGACCTCCGTCGGATCAGCTGGGGTGGACCTCTTGTTGAAGGTCTCCGGCGGCGCCCACAGCATGTTCCAAACCTTGGGATTACGCAAGGAGCTCTGCGACTGGAGCGGGCCGAAGCGGAAGGTGCCTTCCTGTTCTCCCGACGGCAGACGCATGTAGTAGCGCATGCTGTCTGGGATCTCCTCACGGAGATGGCTGACCATGATGAGGGCCTGCTCATCGGAGAGACCGCCGAAGCGAGACTCCGGGCCAAGCCCATTTTCAAGGAAGTCAATGCACTTGTCGCGTAGACCGATGGACATTCCGGAGAATGGCTCATCGAGAATGACGATATCAGGTCGATGAATCAGAGCGCGCAGGAAAAGAACAAGCCTCTGAATGTCGACAGTTAACTGCCCAAATGTGGCCGTGTCGGCCCATTCCATCTCAACGCCAGGGGGATGAAAGTCCTTTCTGAAGTGGTGAATTTTGTGTAACGGGAACATCTTGCCGGTGTTTGCCGTAATGACCCCTTTTCTGCGACCTGGGGTATTGCGTGGGAGCGCGAGGGCAGCGCCGAGTTCAGGCTTGAAATGCTCCAGGACGGCTTCCACGTCCAGATCGCGCTCAAAGTTCATCTTCGGCCGCGACAGAAAGGTCTCAGCAAAGCCGGATTCGATGGCTTCACGCAGGGTTAGCTGACGGGGAAAGAAAGCGTGGACTTCGGGCGAGGAGTGACCGATGCGCCGCTGAACCTCAAAGATGGAGATGCCCGGTTTGCCCTCTTCAGGGAGACGTGAGCGGCCGAAAAGACGGACGGGAAGCGCATAAGTCTGAGGATGGTCGGAGGTGATGAGCGAGAGCAGCGTCGTTTTGCCGGATCCGTTGGCGCCGAGGATGGCCCAGCGCTGGCCGCGACGCACCGTCCAGTGGAGACCCTCTTTCGACTCGCCGTCAACAGACTGCGACCATTTGCCTAGGACCGCCTTGTCTCCATACTGCACGCGAACCCCTTCCATTTCGATCAAGGGCTCGCCGCCCCGGGGCGGATGGAGCTTGGGTGGCGCGGAGCCTTCGGACAGAGAAGATGGCGCAAAGCCCCTCAAAAACTCCTGCATGTATTCTCGGGTCACGCTCAATGACGATTTCACTAAACCCCTATGGTAGCCTCCTTCGGTGTTTTTGTTCAGCTTCTTGTAGCTGTCCATGACATCCTTCTCATACGGTGGAAGGGCATGAATGAGATGCGTGCCGAAGCGGCGGGACTGAGCAAAGTATGACCATACAGTAGTCAATTGCTGTGCAAGTGTGCGACGCCCCGCGTATATCGCGGCGTGGCCGTCGCCGAGTATGACAAGATGACTGATCCAGTCTGGCAACGGGTCTTGTGGGCGGAAGGCGAGAATCAACCGCGGTTCTGCCTTGCGGGCGAGGCGGCGGAGGAGTTCCGACATTCTTGTGGTGGATTCAGGATCAAGGCCCACTGAAGGCGATTTGAATCAGTGGGTGATTCGGCACCGGGGAACATGGGCCAGGAAGCGGACTTACTGAAAGGATCGTCAAGAAGTAGCACTTCCGGCTTGTGAAGCAGGGCTTTGGCGACCCGGGCTCGTCGCATTTGACCGTTGCTCAAGTTGGCCACCGGCATGTCCAGAAGCTCATCCAGCCGCAGATCGTCGATGACCCGGGCGAGCAGCTCCTCGTCATCGACGGTACCACCACGCTCCTCCGGGAGCGGGTTCAACGAGGTCTGGCCGCGGAGAAACTGGCGCACTGTCCAGTCCGTCTCCTCCCGCAGGCTCTCATACCGAGCACTCAGATAGGCGCCCCGCGTGCCCCCATTGGCTCCGGAGCCTTCCCCGCTAAACCCAAGGTATCTGATCGCATTCTGTGGGAATCGCGCTCGGGGGTTGCGCCGGGCGATCTCATCGCTGAGAAGGTACGGGTAACTCCGCCCGTTGGGGGGATCAGGTATGTATTTGCCGCCAAGGATCTCGAGGAACTGGGTCTTGTCAGAGCGCCCGACTATGGCCCAAGTCTGAGCTTCAAAATTGTCCTCCTCCAAAGGCTCGGTCGGCAGGGTAAAATCGACGCCTCGGAATATGGGCGCGTTTGTGCGTTGGGCTTTGTCTTGGGGCGTGGGAGCATTCTTGTAAAAGGTCGCGTTCTTGATAGAGATCAGCGGCGGAGAGAGAGAGGATGAGAAGCGGATCGATTGTGAGAGCGGTACTGACCGGAGAGGCCGTATTCTGCAGGCCCGCCGGAGCATGACGGTGCACGTATCAAAGAAACAATGCTGGAATTGAAGCAGAGTCAAGTCGATCTGAGCGCATGGTTGGATTTCGCCCTGATCGGCCGGTTTCGGTGGGGAGGAGAACTGCAGGTCCGCACGTGACGTCACGTGTATTTACTCATGCTATTGCCTCAGGCCGCCACGCTTGGAATTGGCCCGTGCTGCCACTCAGGTATCAGCAGATATTAATGTGTGAGATAGAAAATCATATCCGTACATTTTATGAAGGAAAAGATGTGATTCAATATTTACATGAAAGTTAAACCAAGTGAAGAGGAAGAAGAAGAAGAAGAAGACACAAAAAGACCAAAACCGAAGGCCAATGCGGGCTTAGCGCCGTTGTTCACCTCCCTGGACATTCTTCCAAGAACCCGCATAATGATGCGAGACCAGGTACGGGCCCTGGTCCTGGGGGTACCCGCCCTGCAGTGCTGCATATGCCGCCTGCGGCAAAACTAGCACGTCCCCGAGCAGTCTCGGCTCATGCAAGCTGGTGATATTGGACCGGTCCACCGTCTCGCCCAGCGTATGCGAGAGACTCCGGAGTAGCGCCACGGTGATGGCCTGCGGACCACTCGCGTCCACCACGTCGGGAATCATTTCCATCGTCACCCCGGAGAGCGAGACATTGTGCGATTGTGCGATTCCCTCCATTTGGTGCATCACATACTCGATCGCCGCCTCGAAGTGATTCAGCCTGGGTTTGGCCATCATCGTCCAACTGGCAAACTGCCATCCGTCAAACTCTAGTCCGACTACCACGTTGACCTGCTCCTTCACCCAGATGTTGCCGTCATCCTTGACAAATACGTCGGGAATCCATTCCGCGATAGGCGCCTCGCAAGTGACATCCAGGTCGCTCCAGATGCCCCCGTCGGCGTAGAGAATCAACAAGCGAAGGAGATCGGCGCGGATGATCGGAACCTGGATCTGTTGATAGAGATCTGCCACCTCGGGCCAGTCGTCCCGGAAGGTCTCTTCGACGTAGGCAAGAGCACCGTCGTCGGAAAGGATTTCGTGCCGGAGGGACGGGTTGAGCGCATGCCACGATTGGATATAGGTCTGGATGTCCGGAGAAACGCCTTTGGGACCTGACTTCTGCCACAGCTTCATAGGAAAGGCGGTTGGAGTTGGGGCGGGGGTTGGAGTCGCTGCTGAGACCGGGAGTGTGGTCCAGGTGGGCTGAGTGGCGCTCGTTGGTTCAGGTGACGGAGTAGAAGTCGGTGATAAGAAGGCCTGTTGTTGCTGATCCTGTTCTTGTTGCCCTCGTTGCTGCTGTTGGGCCGGGGTTGTATTTACGGCAAATGTACTAGTGACCACAGGCTGGTGGAGGACGCGGTGGAAGAGATAGAAGTTGAGGAGAAGAAGTGTCGAAAGGGCCAACGTGACCGGGCGGCTGAGCGAGAGAATCATTCTGATCGATTATTTGTTGTCGTGGAGGGCTTGAATTATATAGTGAATTGGTTCATTCCTTTTTGAGGCGTGCGGTCTGAAGCAGTAGTAGTAGCGAAAAGAGGTCTTGTCGGGTGATTGTGGCAGAGCGATAGTGGTGTCATAAAGATAGATGGTAAAGACTGACTGCACGGTTCATTGACCGATATAGCGATAGACAAGAAAGCAAAGCTAACGAAAAGGTTCGACACAAGCAAAGAAATAGGCTATAGGAAGATTAGGGGATAAGGTGGGATGGGATGAGGTTCATCCCAAGATAAAATGGGGGGGGGGGGGGAAGTGAAGTATCGAGTAAGTGACCACAAGAGAGCGAGGGCGACAACCTATAGTTATCTTTCATTCGGACATGACTGCATATGTAGTAAGATTAATGGATTTAGCCAGGGTTCGACTGGGTCGAAGGGTCGGGCTAATATCCTTTCTCCTTTTAATCTACTCGAGCAGATTGTGCTTAAGTTCGCTTTAGCGTAAATTGGATTTGCCTCGCCCATTTCCTGATAGGGGCGGTTTGGGTGAAGGCGGGCGACAAGTGGAAAAGCAATTGCGGGCTAGTCGTTCCAAGTCGGCAAGATTTGCTCCCTGAGATGGGCCTGTCTTACTTGTTGTGGTGCTGAGTACCGTATAGGTAGTAGGGTGGTATTTCTTGATTTCCACCAGAGTGGATCCTCATGGGTCTCAAGCAAATTGCTCGATCCGATGGGCAGATCCATTGGAACCGTTTCTTTCACTGGCCGGTGAGGAGTGAAGAGGGATTGAGAAGCCTGGAGAGCCGATCGAGGTTCCGAATCAGGGTCTGGCATGTTGGCAGGTTACAAGTTACAAGTTACAAGTTACAAGCTACAGCTGAGGGACCCTGGCTCGATCTCTGACATGCTAAGCATTTGATGGATGGAGCATGACGGGGTCTGAGTCTCTGAGTCGGACCAATTTGGCACGCCAGGTGGACGGGTTGGCCTGAGGCTAGACTAGTGGCGCTAAGAAGGAAGAAGAGGAAAAGGACTCGGGAAAAAAGGGTCTGAGCCGGTTCCGGATGCTGTCGCATTTGCTGATTTGTGGGTAACCATTTGGCTCACTGAGTTCCGTGGATTTAGCGAATGTGACCTCGTATTTTTATTTTTATTTTATTTTTATTTCTCCTAGGCTGATTGCTGCTGTCGTTGAGCGTGTGCTGCACTGCCGGGCAGTCAGTAAGTTAGCTAGTCTAGTCTTGCTAACTTCTTCGTAGTGCCCACGTCTCGCGTTCTGGACAGTCCTCGGCCCTTGCAGAGCGGAGCGGCAATGGGCGGTTATTTTTAGTCACCTTTTAGTCACCGGAAACCCGAAGCTAAGTTACCGTACGTACAGTACACATAGAATTCGCATGTGCCCATGATCAACTGTGACTTATGTACTGTATTTGGTACAAATAGGCCCTCGTTTCCTCGTTGATACTTATCCTGGGGCCTCAGAAGAAGAACAAAGAAAAACGGATATTTGGGCATATAGCAGGCAAGGTGGGAGGCGCGATGGCTTCCATGCAAACAACGCAAACAGGTCACCATCAGGAAAAGAAAAAGCGCCCCGTACACACTGATAGAGATTGACAATTATCCACAATTGTTCACTGAGCTGAGCAGGTTTCAAAGGAGCGAAAACAACGTTGCGCATAGGCCCTGAAATCCAGATGGAGGAGGGGTAAGACTCGGAGCCGCCCCCATTAATTCGGCCCCCAGTCTGCCGAGGAAAGGGGCCGTTTGTGGGTGGAATGGATAAGAAAGTGCCAGGTACTGTGTTAAAGTCCGAGTAGATGCTAGAGTCCAACACGCTTGGCAGTTTAATAATTGTGGCCGTGATAGGTTGATGCTCGGTGATGGTACATGCTCCCCGCATATTCCGAATCAGCATCGGCGTAGATCGTCTGCCGGCGATCCTCCTCGGGAAGGAGCTCCTTGACCTCCCATGTGTTGGGCTTGATTCCAACAGAGAACTCGAGGTCCTCTTTCGTGATATAGTCCCAGAACTGTATGCCGCCGTTAGTGATTCAGTCGGTCACAAAGAAATAGCGTGTGCCTACCTTGTACACCATCATGACTGCTAAGAGATTGCAAAGGGTTGCGAAGAAGAGTCCGTCCATATAGTGCTGTACATTGTCGCATATCGCATCGCTGAACGCATAAAGAAGGACCTGCCCGCATATGAAAACCACAAGGCCGAAAGCAATATGGCCCAACGGCCAGCGGTCCTCGAGAGTGTTGAGGACAAGCAGTAGCTGCATGACCAGGTAAATCACGATGAAGATGGCATTCACAAGGTACAGCACAACAAACATGCCGATGGTGTTAGTAGGACCGAGGCTGCCCCACGACTTGAAGGTCGCGAGGGAGACAAGGAAGGAGACGACAAACATGGCCGCCGAACTGAGTCGCACGAGCCAGACAGATAGAGTGGTGCCATCTTCATAGAGCTGGAACCCTACAAAGCCGTTGATGAGCAACGAAGTACAGAGTGCCGAGGCCAGGCCATTTTGCACAGCAGTAAAGTAAGGAAACGAGCTACTTCCTGGGGGGGTCACGCCTGCATCCAGAATCAAAGAACACATAGTCAAGAGCAGGTAGATGTAGAAGAAGGTCAAGATTTCCTTGCGGCCTGCATGCCATCATGGCACTTCGTTAGTGGATCTCACAATGCGACGGAGGGGATATACAACAGAGATGACAGGCTCATACCGACAGCAGTGAACTTCGACCGAATGTGCAGGATCATGATCACCGTCATACCAAGGGCGATAATATGGACAAAAGAAGCGGCGCCCTCAAAAATGATGGTATTGGCCAATTCGATGTTGCGCGCATAGCAGTTGGGAATGATGCCTGTTAAGCCGGATATCGAGGATGGAGGGCCCACCAAGGAGCACAGAGGCAATGGTGCCTTCTCACAAATTGAATCGAAGTCGCCGAACCCCATTTTGTCTTCGAAAAGTTCCTTGAACAAGAAGCGACGAGGAGGATAATGTCACCGGCGATCGCCTGGTCAGAAGAGGTTCGTTTGTAAGGTAAATAAGATGGGCGGGCCTCCGACCCGGTCTCCACAACAACAGGTGTGACAAAGAGTTGGGCCTCGCACTGCTCCTATTACCGGGCAGCGCCTGGAAGATGCCACACAGCTGGGAGGAGAAGAAGGCAGTGAGAGGGAGATCTCAAAACGAATGTGAAGTGGATCGTGAAGACCCTGTCAGGAGTGTCGGGGAAGAACAGATGGAACGCACACACGAGGGGCTCAGGGAGTGGGAAGATGAGCCGGGGACCCTCTTTCTTCTTCTTCCCCCGTCTGGTTTGCAATAGCGCAGCACATCACGGGGTGGAAAAAGGTGTGCTGCTATTTTAGGAATAGTGTGGGTGTGCCAGGTGGCTGACACACCCAGCACGTGATGACGGAGATACCCGCTATCTACGCCTGAGGTATCCGGCATCTCATGCTCTCCCGGGCCTGCGGTGGTGTGGACTTCCTTTTGTGTACAGTACCTTCATTTGTTTGTCTTGCCAACTACTCTACTCACAAAATATCTGGAGAGCAATCCCCCTCCAGCTGCATTCACTTCCTGTCTGCTGACTGAGAGCTTTGTTTAGCTCAGAACAATGGATGACAAACAGAAAGAATCAGGTCAAGCCTGATCATGTGCTTTGTTGTTTCGGTGAAAGAACAACTACGACAATGTCATTGTGGCCATCAACCAGATCATTCATGCTCAGATAATATGCTCTCTTTCTTGTCACAGCAAGTCCCGAGAGACGATGCCAGGTGGAAGGTTGTCTGCGGAGATCCGCTTCTATCTGACCTGCACAATTGAAGCTCAACCCGAGTCCCAGACGGCCTCCGGTATACTTCGGCAGCCATGGACAAAGGGCCGAATATTATAAGTAACAATTGTTCGCATCTTCCCCTCTCGTTGACCACCTCGATAGTCTGTCATGACCCAATATACCAAAACTTATCGGAACAACTGACTTCAAACGCACATTGCGACTTATTTATTCATTTCGAAGACCCCGGAGTCCGTGACTCGTGTGACATCAAACATAGACTGATCTGTTCCTCTCTCCACGAATGCCCCAAGAATTGACTAACCAATATACAAAATCAGAAGAAAACCTCAATATGTCGAACTACAACAACAACAACAACAACCGCAACAACAACCGGAACAACAACCAGAACAACAACAACCGGAATAACAACAATAACAACAATACTAACAATCGCAACAACAACGATAACTGGAAATATAACAACAGGAACAACAACAACAACAACAACAACAACAACAACAACCGGAACAGCAACAACTGGAACAACAACAATAACAACAACCACAACAACAACAATACCAAAAACAACAACAACCGTCTCTCTGTGCACGAACTTCAGCAGGACAAGGAGGTCCTCAACCATCTCCGCGACAGCAATGAGTCGCCTGAAGTTAAGGCTGAGTGGTTCTACCAGACACTCAACCAGAACAAGTCGCAGCTGACCCAGGCGGAGCAGCATGCGGTTGACCTCGACACGGAGAACACCCAACTCAAAAACCAGCTGCTAGCGCTGACCAATGCCCTGACCGAAACAGAGAAGCAATGGCGCCACAAAGAACAGGCGTTGCGCCAAGAGCTCCAGGCGAGCAAGAAAAAGAGCAAACGGCACGAGAAGAACTTTATCAAGTCGAAAAGGGAGAACGCGAATCTGAAAGTGAGGACCGCGAAGCAAGAAGAGCTGTTTAATCAGGCCCGGGAGAGGTGTCGACAGATGGGCCAAAATTCCAAGCATCGTGATAAGAGCTTGAAAGACTTGCAGAACCAGCTTGTGCGATACAGCAAGGAAGCAGGAGAGGCGAAAAAGGAACTGCATGAAAGTCTGCAGAGAAACAGCTATAGTGACGCAAGCGTCGAATCGCTGAACGACAAGTTGGAGGAGGAGAATTCGTGTCTGAATGAGAAGCTCCGCCGTGCAGTTCGAATGGCAAGTGCCCAGGACGACGCCCTGCACCTGGTTGCGAAGGGCAAGTCGAAAGAAGAGATACAGAACAACAACAAAAAGAATGGCAAGAATAACAGCAAAAGAAATAGCCAACAAGACGACGAGATGGTTGATGTCCTGGATGAAACGAGCCAAAGTCAAGCCCTGCAGGGATTCAGCCAGCGATTAGCGGCCTTTTCTAACTACGCCAAAAACTCCTTCGGGTTTGATACAACCCACGATCATGGCATGGCGGAGTCGTCGGCGGACCCGCATAATGACCCCCAGCCAGGGGAGAAATGGTGGCGCGCGGGGGAGCCAGAGACTGAGGAGGAGAAGAAAAAGAGAAAGAAGCGGGAGATCCCCGCGAGCATGGTTGCCCAGCTCTGGAACCGACCCCGTGAGAACATGCTGGTGGATCAGGGCTCCAGCGTGTGGGTGGAAGAGCCCCGGGTGCCGCTCTACCTGCCGCCGACCCCGACTGAGCCTCGATTCGAGGCGAGATCGCGTAAGCGGGGGTTCGCGGACTTCAATCTGGATGGCGAAGCCATGGCTCCGGACCCTATCCTGGAGATGGGCGACCGCCTCAAGCGCATGCGCATGGGCGACTTGGAATTCGACTTCGAGTGGCCGTCCCAGGCGCCGGAGAGCGGATTCATGGCTATCACGAAGATGCTGGACGACATGAACATCTCGCGGACCTATCTCGATGAGATCACCCCGGAGACGGCGCTCGAGCAGTTCCTGGTGGTTATCCAGACCGCGATGACGACGGAGATACAGCGGACGCCGACGATCGAGGAGCTCCTCGAGAAAGTGGTCTGGTACCTGAAGGAGGCCTCGGCCGTCAACTTCGGCCAGCTCCAGAGCCGGCTCCAGGACCAGAAAGCGCACCCAGCACCACCCCCACCGCCCTTGGTCCCCGAGGCGCGGGTCATCTCCGTCAAGCAGCCAACCGAGCAGGCGTCTACAGCCCCGACCAAGGTCCTCCCGCGCGAGAAGACCAAGTTCGTCGGCCCCAGCTACCTCCCGCCCACGCACAAGCCCACCATGCTCCGCAGCAGCTTCCCCACCACCGCCAAGGAATGGACGAAGCTGTCCGCCATTCAAGACTACCGGGAGGAGGCCGAGGTCAAGAAACCCGCCGACCCGTCTGAGTACGAGTATGTCCTCCAGTCCCACGAGGTGCGGGACTTCCGGAAGTTCAGCGGCGCGATCGACTTCGACCCGCCGAAGAAGCGCATCTGGCTGCGGCGGCTCGGCTACGTCGGGGGGTTCTGCGCCTTGGCCTACATCGCTCTGTGCCGATGCAAGACGGCGCAGAATCCGGTCTCGCCCTGGATGGACTCCAATGAGGTGCCCCTGCAGCTCTTGCAGGTGTTGCGCAAGCGCCACTTCGACGAGCGCGAGATCGTGCAGATCATGCGGTATGGTGCGGCGAAATTCGCGGATCTCAATCCGGGGATGCTGGGCTGAAACTATACGGTAAGTTAATGGGTGGCATAGAGGCAAAGTGGTCAGAGGTGGTCGGCTGGATCACGCCGACCCTGACTCTTGGGCATGGGGATCCAAGTATGCGTAGCTCGTGATCTAGATAGACCTATACCGGCAGTAGCGGTGAGTATGGCCATGATGCTATGAGATCAGGTAATACGTACAGAACCTATTAGACGACCGAGCCCACCTCTGCAGACACAACGACTGCAGCGTGATGTAGATGGTATAGAACAGGCGTCGGATTGAGTGGGAAGGCCTCGGGGAAGGGTAATATTAATCTTGATTAATTCGCTGCCCGAAGCTAGTATTTTCTTTCATCACAGAAGACTTGCAAATGTTCCCATAAGAGCCATCTTTCTTTCCCAAGGAATCTATTCATACATCTAATCATAAACACATGTCGGCCCTTACAAATCAATGAACAAGCGTATTAGAAAGATTATCGTTTCTTAGCATACTCCGGCTTCAACGTCCACTTGCCGCGTCGGCTGCGGCCCCCCTTCTCCAGGACGGCAATGGTGTTGAGCATCTCCTTAAACTCGGCGGTCTTCTGCGGCGTCGTGCAATGGTGGTTGAACTGATCGATCAGCATCTGCGTGTAGACCGAGCCGCCATGGGCGGTGATGAAGTCGCGCAGCAGGGTGATGAAGTCGATTCCACTGGGCGTACCAGCAGCAGCAGCAGCAGCAGCAGCCCGCGACGACGACAACGGGGCCGGGCTGTTCGTGTTGCTTCGCGAGGCGGGGGAAGGTCTCTGCGAGGCAGCAGTCGCAGAAGAGGAAAGATTGGCTAGGATGCTAGCGGACGAGGGGCCGGCGCCCGCCCGTCTCGCGCTGCTGCCGCCGACGCCTCTTGCAAAGGGGGAGGATATCCGCTCTTCGGGTCTGCCGGCCACGCCGAACTGGCCGGTCCAGGTGGGTGTGCCGATGGGGACGGAGCGGGCGGCTTCCCCGGCGCGCCGGAGCTCTTCCGCTGCTTCGGCGGCCACGCGCTTGGCTTCGGCCTCGATGATCTTGGGATCGGCCCGGACGACGCGTCTGCCGTTCAGGATCTGGTCGTGCTCGAGGGCGGAGTGCACGCCGGAGCGCGCGAAGATCTTCTCCATGATGCGCGCTTCTTGGTTTGCATTGCCGGGCCCGCCGGCGGCGGTGGAGGGTTCGGTCTCGTTTTGTGGTTGCTGCTGTTGTTGTTGCTGCTGCTCCTGTTCGCCCTGGTATTCTTCGATCGAGGCAACGCCCGCCGCTTTGCGGATGTCCCTCTTCTCGTCTTCGACGTCTGCGAGGTTTGCAGCGGCCGTTGAGGCTGTGTTGTTGTTGTCGCCGTTCTTGAAGGTCGTGGCTGCTGTGTCTTTGAAGATCTTGCTGGTCTCGGTGGCCCCTTGGTTATCCTCGCCAAGGGAGAATAGATCGTGCAAGTCGCTCATCTGGAAGGTCTGTCGTTGATTGGGGTCCTTCAGGATCTTGTTGGTGAGGAACTGCTTGAAGATCTGACGATGGTAGATCTTTTCCTCGATGGTTCCGGCCGTCATCAGTCGATAGATCGTGACGTCCCGCTTCTGCCCGAGTCTCCACGCCCGCTCGCGGGCTTGCATATCTGTAGATGGGTTCCAGTCCGGATCGTAGATGATGACGCGATCCGCACCGGTGAGGTTCACACCCAGTCCGCCGACCTTGGTCGTAAGCAGGAATACGTGAAGGTCTGGGTCGTTGTTGAACTCATCGACCATCGTCTGCCGATGCTGGATCGGGGTGGTGCCATCCATTCGGCGGTAGTTGAATCCAGACATCGCCCGCACGAACTTTTCCAAAATGTCTAACATGATTCGGTGTTGGCAGAAGAGTAGCGTCTTGTGTCCAGTGTCCTTCCATAGTTCAAGCAGTGATTTTACGACCTGCATCTTGCCAGATCTGCTGCCGCTTCCGTAATCCTTTGCCGAGGACTGGAGTTTGTGGCTTGGTAGGTCGGGATGGTTGCAGATCTTTCGCAGGATATCAACGCCGTACAGGACTTGTCGGCGCTTGTTGAGGATAGCTTGCATCTCGGATGAGCCAAGGAATGCCTCGTATGCCTCTCGTTGCACCTTGGTCAGTTTACAGAAGAGAACCTGCTCGCTCTTCTTCGGAAGGTCTGAAGCCACGTCTATCTTGAAGCGCTGCAGAAGGTAGGGACTGATAGCGTCTTTCAGAGTCTCAGCACACTTGACGGCGGTTTGAACCTGCAGGTTCGAAGCGTTTGCATAACCACCTTGACGAATCGGGAACTCGAATTGATTGCGAAAGTTCACCAAAGTTCCCAGCCGCATCGGGAAGACAAAGTCGAATAAAGACCAGAGCTCCGTGAGGTTATTCTGCATGGGGGTGCCTGAGAGAATGATCCGATGCGGCGTGCGAAGCTCTTTGCAGTGGATCGTGATCGAGGTATTTGGATTGCGGATCTTGTGGCCTTCATCCAGAACAGCGCAACCCCACTCAATTGGTATGGCAAGAGAAGCGTAAGTCTGGAGACCTGAGTAGGTCGTTACTAGCACATGTCCTTCCTCGACCACGCGCTTGACGACTTTGCGCGCCGCTTTCAGACCATTAGGCATACGTCGAGAAGTGGCAGCATTCCAGGCTTGGGACAGCAACGCGTCCTCCCTGCTACTTTCATTTCGAAGGTTGACCATCCCACTACCGGAGGTGTGTAAGATGGAAACGCGAAGGGGGGGCCACCAGCGGTGGAACTCGTTCACCCATTGCTTCATGACTGTTGCGGGGCACACGATGACCACGGGCCGAGTGAGCTGTTTGCTGTAATGCAGACCAGCGATGAACGCAATCACCTGAATGGTCTTGCCCAAACCCATCTCATCACCAATGATACCACCAACCTGCTGCTGTTGCAACTCCCACAGCCACTGTACTCCAGTCCTCTGATAGTCAAACAACAAGGCATGGATATCGCCAGGTATACGATATCCATTGTCATAATGCATATCAGGGACAGTTGGGTGAGGTTTGAACCACTCGTCCTGTTCCTGATCTTCGTCGGAAACCGGATCTTCGTTCATGACATCGTCACCATCTTCTCCTGAATGCTGGGTCTTACGTGCACGTTCTCTTGCCGCACTCCTGCGACTGACCCACGATTGTAGTCTTGTTTGATACACTGTCTCGTTGCCATCGTCCAGCCCGGTGAAGTCTTCAATATCTTCAGCAGACGTCTTCTTTTTCTTCTTCTGGGACATTGCTCGCTCTGACTGTCCTTCAGGAGCCCAGTCTTCTTCATCCTCGAGTTGGGACTCTTCACCGTCTGACGCCACATAATTGGAGTCATCATCTTTCTCCGACCGAGTGCCATCGGGAGCTTCTGAGCTATAGCGCAAATCCTCCTGTTTCTCATGAATCTTCTTAGAAAACTGCTCATGCCCGACCTTTCTTCGCTTTGCACTTCGAATGTCCGCAGACACATCTGTGCTGTCAGGACCACTGGACACGTCGAAATCAAAACCGGGTTGCACCAGGTTCCGATGTGAGACTGCCGATCGAGCCTTGAAGCGCTCCAGGGCCTCTGCCTCATCATGCTCATCCTCGGCGTCAATGAGAGCGTCCTGCAGACTAGCAAGAGGACCATGGTCGGGGCCATGACTCATGTTCATGAAAGGGGTGATTTTCCCCGTGCGAATGAGGTAGTCCCGGCGAGACTCGTTCGGCAGACGTCCGATTCTCGAGGCCTCGCCACCGCCCTCTTGCTCTCGACTTCTATCGACGATGCGCTGCTGGATATCGACCAGGTCATTGGCCAACGCCGTGTTGCGTGACTCGAGGGTCTGAAGTTCATTCTGCGCGCGAACCCTCCCCGCGGTCCCGATGGGCTGGGATAGCCGCTGGTGGAGTTTCAAGATCTGTGACTCGACCTTCCTGCGAGAACAAGAGTGAGCGCCGCTCTACGAAGAATAGCACGGAGGGGGGCCAGAGTTATCATACTGTTTCTCGCGGGTAGTCCGCTCCAGTCTCTTGTTGTCGCGCTCATCGGCCTGTTCCAGGAGCAGCTTGTCTGCCTACGCGTACGGTCAGTAAGTAATGCGTCCAGAAGTGTATCGCATGTGGGGCCATGCTACTTGCCTGGCGGGCGATATCTCGCTCCAGATCATCCTGATCACGGACATCGGCCTGCAGCTCTTTCAAGCGGCTCGCCTCGTTGATCGCCACGGAGGGTCCGGAAGACTGTGCAGATGTGACAGTTGCATCAGACGGCTCCGTTGGCCTTTCTTCCACAGGGTCTCGGGCACTCGAGCCTTCCGCCTCGTGCTTGATACTTGTTTCGTCATCCATGAATGGATCGGCGGTTAATCATATCCCTTGAGGCCCAGGTTTGCTGCTTTTCCCTGCACGATTACAGCTTTCATGCGAGCAGGGGATCTCGCGGCCTTGCAGTAGTCTTGGAAGTTCAGCCCAGTGATCTGATCCAGGATGATGGTGGAGCCTTCAGGTGGGTTGCTGTGCTGTAGAGCAACACACTGTGAGCGATGACCTAGGCGGTGATCGTTTGTGCCTGAGATCTCAGGTTACGGTTGCCCAGAAGTTTGGCTCTGATCACGTGCCTGTTGCCTGTGCAGTACGTCATTTCCCTACTGACTTGGGATGCTTGTAGCACAGCAGATAGTGAGTGCAAGTACACAAGTAGCTTAGACCATAAAAAGCATGGCTATAAGTCATTTCCTGTTCAACTGTATCGGCAAGATTGCACGAGTATGATCACTGATCGCCTAGCGGGTTGCCTGCTTCTGCTGTGTAATTATGCTCATCCAGCTGCAGCTATCCTTATAAGTTAGTGCCAGCCATCGCGAAAAGAACTTCTTGAATACTGTGGTGCTGGACTCCCATGAACGATATCTTATTCTGGCTTTGAAAAGCTCGGTTCCACAGCTGATAGCGGTCGGACCAAACAGCATGGCATTAGACCGCTTGCGCGTCCATCTCCTTGAACTAAGATAACGTAGCGGGGAACTTTTACACTATCGAACGATGGATCCCCTCGATTAGGGGCGACCTTCAGCATACATGTTCCTATAGTTTAGTCTAGTCAACTCACCCAACGATCCACACCATCAAAAAACTTACCTGAGCAAGAACCAGCGACAACCCTTACCGTACACACAAACCACATTTCACGACTCCGTTGACCGATCGCAAATATCCTCTTCACAATGAAAGCAGCACTAGTGGTCGTCGACATGCAGGAGGACTTTTGTCCTCCCGTACGTTTCCCCTTCCCCCCCAAAGAAAAATCTACGAATCCAATCTACGAAAAGTACGAGATAAGAAGGCTAACCCCCGGGGAAAAAAAAACAGAACGGCTCCCTAGCCGTCGAAGGCGCGCGCGACCTCGCCCCAACCATCAACACGCTGCTCGCGCACCGTGGCTTCAGCTTCCGAGTCTCCTCGCAAGACTACCACCCAGCGGACCATATCTCCTTCGCCCCGAACCACCCGGCGCCCAACAATATCCCCTTCGAGTGTACCATCACGCTCAGCAACCCGGCGCCGGGCAAGCACACCGAGACCAAGCCCCAACGGCTGTGGCCGGTACACTGCGTCGCGGACACGTCGGGGGCGGCGCTGATCCCGGAGATCGACGCGGCGCGCATCGACCTGTTCGTCAAGAAGGGGATGGACGCGCGCGTGGAGATGTACTCGGTGTTCGCCGACGCGTTCGGGAACCGCAACAGCCTGGAGCTGAACCGGCGGTCGGTGGATTGCGATCTCGAGGCCGAGCTGCGGGCTCGGGGGGTTACGGCGGTGTTCTCGGTGGGTGTCGCCGGGGATTACTGCGTCAAGTGCACGGCGATCGATGCGGCGAGAGCCGGGTTCCGGAGTTATTTCGTGGAGGATGCGACGCGGTGCGTGGATCCGGTGGTCGGGTGGGAGGAGGCGAGGCGGGAGTTGCGCGAGGCGGGGGTCGTGATCGTGAGGTCGGATGGGCCTGAGATTGCGGGGTTGGTCGGTTGATTCGATGCGTCTCTCTGTTTGTATGGTAATAGTTAGACGGAGGAGGGGGGTTTCAGGGGGTAGTGAGTTGGTTGGGATTCTTAGGAAGGCGGATGGACGGATTGGTGACTGGGCTGGCGCTAAAAGAGCCCCCCGAGGGCCCGAATGCTTGGGATTGTCCTTGCCAAGGGAAAACTGTTATTTTGTGGGGAACAGTGAACTTGGCACGTCATTTCTACCACTACCATTTGAGTGAGGTTATTAGTATACTACCTAATGTTTTGGGCGATCATTGAAGCTGGCCAAATTCGGACCTGTTCCGTCATACCGTGTGCGGCCTGTAGGGGAGAATTGTCCAGGCCCAATCATCGAAATGCTATCACGCACAGTGTTCTGTACAGTAATTAGCTTACATGTCTGATGACAGCCTCTGTACTCCGGATGCGGGCGATGATCTTCACGGCCCGGGGGAAAGCAGAACCATCAACCAGAAACTTTGAGTGAGTCGTTCGTTACCGAACGTCTCTACCTATTGTCGAGCCAGATTTATGCTGGAGAAATATGGCATCCAAGTGACACACCATATGGTTTTCACTAAGCTAGATAGACAAGAAATACTCCTGAATGAGCAACCCACTCTACCTACCTAGTACCCCTAACAAAGGAGGTGACAATAACTTATAGTTACACTCCACTCTATCGGTAGACACAATATCGACGCCTCATTCAGGAATGCACAGCGAGTCAGGGGGTCGGCGTCTGCCTTGATTGACTGCCTCACCTACCTATGATTACCATCACTGGCAGTTGCACTCTTCCCCGGGGCCCTTCTTTTCTCAGCCCTGCACATCCATGCCTTTTCCAATGATCGCCATTAGTTGCCACTTCCGGACCCGCCGCAATCAATCCCCGTTAAGGTCATACCAACAGGGTCAGAATAAGGTTGACAGTGAAAGCTACGGGGGGTAAAACCGCACCTACACCTACACCTGTTAAATGACTTTCCCTCCTCCCTCCGCCTTCTCTCTCTCCCTTCTCACTTACCTGTCAAAGCTGTATATACAGCTCGGCAGCTCCTTTTTCTGTGTCCAGGGTTCCTCCCTTTGTGCTCATTTCCAGCCACACATCCCAAATAAACATTTCCGCCCCAAAAACCCTCACTTTACCTTAATCCCGAGAAGATGTCACCCACGGTCGCAGCAATGCCGACAGCAACAACGGCCTTCCCCCCGCGACAGAGACCGGGATACCTGACCGAGAAAGGCCGCCCCCTAGCCACCGTGGCCGACTCCCCCACACCAACCATCCAGAAGCACAACGCCCCCAAAGACGAAGCCCCAGAAGAAGAAGCACCCCTGCCCTACTGGCTCACCAACATTCCGCGATCCCAATGGCCCCCCTCCTGTCCCAGCTACCTCCGCGACATCTCCCAGAAGAACATCGAGATCCTCTCGACCCCGGACCATCTCTACCAAAGACAGGGGTGGGACCTCGTCACAGAGCTCGTCCGTATGTGCGTTGCTATCGTTGAATCTCGTATCCACGACGCCGTAGCGTGTCACTGGCAGACAACCGCTAACTTAAAAACCCCCGGTAATAATGGCAGGCACGAACCGAATCGACCGCTTCCAGCGCCTCCCCAGCGATCTCCGCCGGTACCTGGAGTACAAGGCGCGGATCGTCGCCGAGTACGGGTCGATCATGCGCTTCGTCGTCAAGGAGCGATTGCGGTGGGGGGAAGGCTTGCAGAGTGATTTGCGCGCCAAGGGGAGGCCGTTTGAGTTCGATGGTTCGCCCAACAACAAAGCCCAGCCCCCTGTCCCCAACCAGTCAAAGCCCGTATAACCCGCTAACCTCCTGATCCAAAAAAAAAAACACAGAGGACCTCCGCATCCTATACAACGACTGGCCATACGGCCTGGAGCCGGATATCGTGCACCTGGTCGTGTGGACCAAGTTCCCGCTGGAGGACGATCCGGTCGTGGATGATTTGACGCCGCGCGCGCGGCGCGAGATCGACGGGTTCGTGCGGCGGACGTTCCATGCGAGGATGGCGCCGGAGCAGGTGAGATTTTCTTTTTTCTTTGCTGAGTTTTCGGCGGGAGCGGCGGGGGGGGGAAGGGAGCGCAATGTTTTGTTAACAATAAGATGCTTCAGGTGATCTGGTTCCGGAACTGGAGGTCGCTCAAGTCGGTCCATGCCGTCGAGCATTTCCATGTCATGTTGTATCGGCCCCCGGCCGCGTTTTTGGAGGAGATTACCCGCGGCGATTTGCCGGCGCACGTGATCGGGTAGCCTAGCTGGTCTGTGGAGGATTGAACGGATCGGAACCTGAATCATGGCGCTGTCTGGCTTAGACTTGCTAGAGGTGGATTGGCGTTGGAAGATTATTTGCTGGTGTGATGAGTATACAAAGCTTTTTTTTCTTTTTGAAACTACAATCGCCCTACATAGTAACATCTGTTGCATCGGCTCACAACCATAGAAACACTAGCACACTCAAGAACTATGCTACTGATTTCGGGAATACTGCTACTGAATCACTCATCTTGAACAAAGAAAATATTGGATTTATTTTAATGATTATCATGGTATATACTGCAGATTCTATCGGTTGGCTTGGCAGAGCCACCGCCTGCCAAGCGCAGGATGGAAATTATGCAAGGTCAAATGTACTTTACAAGCTCCGCTAAAACCCGTCATATCCAAGCTTCACGAGGAAATAGGATTAGACAGTCAGAGCTGAAACGAGGGAAAGAAGAATGGCCCCAAGGTGGGCTGATTGACCAGTAGAAGCCAAACACTCTACCATCCAAAGATGTCGCCAACGCTGAGTATGCTCCACCGCACACCGGCCACGGAGAACAAGATAAGAACAATGTCGACGACACTCAGCACAGCGGCGCCCATCATGAAGCGGGGGCTGAAGATCCGATACAACATGAGGTGACGGCGCAGATGGCCGGCCCACATCGTGGTTGCTACGTTGATGGTGGCGAAATACAGGATGTAGGTGCTCGCCGCCTGGATGGCGTCGGAGAGGATGCGGATCGCTGGGTTGCTCGCCTTGCTTGTCGACGTGGCTTCCTCGCTGAGTTGCAGAGGTCGCTTCCACAGGACGGTCAGGGGAACGGCGACCGCGGTGAGGATCTGGGGACCGAAGGTGTTGAGAACGACGAGGATCGGGGACCAAGGGTACTGCACCGAGGACAGCGGAATGAAAGCGGACTCCCACTGGATGCTGCTCAACGTGGCTTGGTGACCCGTCTTGAAATAGTAGAATGACCCCAGCACTGCCAAGATGATCGGTCCGATCGACGAATTGCTAGTCACCAGGCCGTTGGTGTCGAGGATTTCGAGCAAGGAGAGGATCTGCCAGAGCAGCAGCCCCATCGCGCCCTGGCCCATGGGCTTCTGCATAAGGATGATACCTAGGCAGAAGTTGACGACCAAGAGGAAGTACCGCGTTCCGTAGACGTTGCCGAAACCCAAGATTGTGACGGTCGTTCTCCCCGCTGACGAGAACGAGGGTGTTTTTCCCTTGGCTTCAGGGTCGTTGTTGCCCTGGCTGACGTTGATGCTGATGCACGGCTTTGTGTAGATGAAAGCTGTCGTGCCTGCGACAAAAGCCAGAGCTAGGACAAGCTGAGCCAGGAAGACCCGGCTTGACTTCAATGTCTCCTTGCTCATGGGCAGCCACTCACCATCGTCAGCACCCTCGAGTACCCAGAAGACAGCAACCAAAAACAGCCCCAGTCGGAACGCAGACCCGATCCAGAGAGGGGCGGCACCTTGATACGATTTCGAACCTGCGTAAAAGGACTTCACAACAGTCGGGAGTACAAAGGCCAAGATCAGGGGAATGATGAGCTGCCAAGGGGCGGAGGTTGAAGACGTTGCCGAAGAATAGTAGGTTGAACGACAGAATGGCATTTGCTCTTCACGACACAGCCGAGACATAGATGCCACTCTTCCTAAAATGACGAAGAGAATGGAATGATAGACGCCCAAGACCCGGTCTGCAGTCAATTTCTGACGCATTGAAGATACACCAGCGAGAACACCAAAAGTCGAAAGGAAGAACAAGAGTATTTCATCTTCCCAGATAGTGTAAGAATTAGAAGCAAACCCGACGGACTGTGCGACGGTGAAGACAATAGCAAGCCAGCCCCACAATGTCTTAGGCAGAGGCACTGTCAGTTGCTTGGGGCGGGAGAACAATGACCATGAAGCGCTGAGAATCCCTCCTGTGGCTGCAAATAAGACTGATTCCTCGATCAGCGGGCTAGCGACCACGCCTATAAGCACGAGCAGAGCGCCACTGATGGCACCCACGCCAGTGCCTGCTCCAACGGACGTAAGCAGAGCGTTATTGAGTACAGTCTGCCCCGTCCTGATTCCACGTGCATAAAACACCAGCAAGACGATTGCGGCAAGCAGAATAGCAATACCCTGGGCCATACTCCACTCGTCAAATTTGGCCCAGAGGCTGCGACAGACTTGGAGGGTGTTCCGCTGGTAGTGCCTGTACGAATCGTAGACCGGTCGCAACGTAGAGGGATTGGATTTGCCGACCCAGGGGATGTTCTGCCAGTCGTTCTCTGCTGCATTCCACAGCTCAATTGACTGAAGGCTGTTCCCTTCTTCCGCCCCGCGTACCGATGCATACTCTTGCTGATAGCGTTTGATCTGCGCCGAAGTCAGGCGGTTGACAGTCACTAGGTTCTTCCAGTTGTTGCCATTGGGCCCGGCAAATGCTTCCTCAATAGGCGAACCAAGATTGTTGAAAGGGATGGGTATTCCGAGAAGAAGAGACAGCGTAGGCACAAGATCGACCTGCGGAATGAAGCGGTTGCTGGCTTGCGCGGGCGGCTTTACATTCTCTTCGCTAGTCCGTCCAAATATGCCCTTCTTCGAATACATCCACAATGCGGCATTTACTTCATCATCCGACTCGCCGCCGTGGTCGCCCTTTTGATCCATGCCGTGGTCGCCCATGACTACCAGAAGAGTTTTGTCGTCCAGCTTTGCCATCACATCGCGGATCAGCTTGTCCATTTGTTGAAGCTTCGTAGCCATTGCTGGGTGGTTGGGTCCGTAGCGGTGGCCCGCATGGTCGACTCCAAGATAGTGCCCGAAGACAACGTCCCATTTTGTGGCATTAGCAGGATGTAGAAGCGGAAGGAGATGCTCCGTCACGCCGTTGTCGACAGTATGCAGATCCCAAACATTGAATGAATCATAAGGACGTGTCAGATTCGCATCGAAGTAGTCGGGGAAGAGTGACTGCCATGTATCATCACCCAACTGCACCAGAGTCTTCCCGGCCGCGCGAAGCTGAGCAACAATGTTATCCTCGTCAATGGCTGTTCCAGCAAAGTTGGACCCAGCATCAACAAAAGTTGGCAGTGTTCCGGTTGTCAGTCCTTTCAGCCGCTGTAGCGTGGTTGTTGGCGGGTCAGCAATGAACGGAAGCAAAAAGGCGTTTTCCGGTGTGTTCACAGCTGTCTCGTAAAGGACGGGAATGTTATTATAGAACAGGGGGTCTGATTCCGCGTCCACATCCGAGGTAAAAGGAACCGTGAAATCATATCTCAGGGCATCGATGATGAGAACGACGGCCTTGTCAAATGACTTCTTATGCCAACACCCGTCACTCTTCTTGACACTTGTATCGGCTAAGGGAAGCACATCGCATGAAGACTTATTTTCCAGCACCATACGAGTTAACAAAAATCCTTTGGTGAAGAAGAATATCCCCACGACGTGCAGAAACCTATTGGTGGACGAGCATGAGCGGTGCGCAATTTCGCTAAGTATGGGGGAGTTTGAGTCTGAAAGGTGTGGCTTACAGAAACCACACAAGCACTCCAAGAAGACCCAAGTGTTTCAATTTGAAGTCCCCTTCCAAGCCATTCAAAAAATTTTGCGCATTGTTGTTGGATACTTTTGGCACGGTTGTTTTGCGATCGGTGCGATCTGAGGCTCGCCCTGGGGAGCTTGTAGAAGCGGTTGCTGCGATCTCCGTATGGTGGCTCTCACGGCGAGAGCCTGCGTCGGTTGAGGACAGCATCACAGGATGCGATGCTTAGCTGTGATGGGGTGGGTGGGTGACAAACGTGGAGTCGGAGAGCGAGGTGTGTGGCATCAGAACAGGGAGGTCAATGGCTCCTAAAACAAGAATCTGGTTAGCTTTCTTTGGAGAGGTCTGCGTTGAGAAGCTCCAGAAGATCTTCGAGACTAACAGGAACTCATTGACACAAATAGGAGGTGACTGCTATTCCTATTTTTTTTTCTCGCGACTGCGCTTCTCCCTGTCGCTTGACACTTCGACGAACGGATTGAGGGGAGCTCAGTACGGCGCAAGCATGATTCACGCAGTACAAATCGATCCGGTCAAGGTGATGGAGCTCTCAGGGGCGAAAATCGCGCAGTTGACGAGAAGGAGCGAAGCATTGGGTAGGGGAAAGAAACCAGTGGACTCGATGCGCAACCCCCGTGACGTCGGGAAATCGGCGCTTTCGCTTTCGGCATCCCCTCCTTTCCTCCACCAATATTTCCGCCTTCATTGGCCGGAGCGGCTCGGAACATTCAAAGAACCCTGTGCGGTAGAAAGCGGGTCTGCCATGAGCCCACCAGGCCCGTTTCGGCCATCCTCTCTTATTGCGCGCAATGATTCCACCAAGTTGTGAATGCACACAGAACATACATAGGCCCAGTATGCAAATCAATCCCAGCTTGAGTTGGGGATCAGCTATCCTGTAGCTGATATACAACACAACATTCTGGTAACAGATCGTCACAGAGAGCTGATCCATGCAATAGATATCGAGCCAATAATGGTTCTAGTTTTTGAAATATATGTTCGCAGTACGGATGCCACGACCAAGTGAAGCTACCTAAGTCTAGGTTCAACTGTTATCTTTAAATTTCGGACAACAATCTCATGTCATCTTATCGTCTATCAGCAATTGTTGTACAGTGAGAACACAGGTCATCTGAGCTATTTTTTGAGTATATATGGAATATTTCTGCGTCACGTAATACCAAGCTCTTCTTATAAGTAGAAATATTCCATATAATTCTATAAAATACTGTTTTTTATTATGAAAATTCTGTGTTTCTATAACACACAATAAAAATATAATCCTAAGCAGGTATTTGTTCAAAGAATATTTAAGATGCAAGAATCCTACTGGCAAGAACTGGTAAAATAGCTTCGTCACGACAGGATCATGACTGGTATTGCTATACACCTATTTGACATGATCGCCCTTTAAAAGAGCCCGGGTCCAAGCATCCACACACAGGCTTCTCCGAGACCTTGATCCTATCACTAGGTAGCCACTTAGCGGAGGTTTGCACGGTTAGTGGCTTCATAATCATGCATTGACCGCACCCTTAGCCACTTGCCACAAGCGCCGGGCGGGATAAACCTAAAATCAGGACTTTATCTAAAACGAGATAGCAGAGGTAATCTCAATTGCACCGAGAAAGTATTTGTGGTGTTTGTTTGACACTCACCCCTCTTGCGAGATGTCCCCCTTCAGTCACTGGGGTATGTTTTATAGAGATCCAGCGATGGCGTGGTGTGAACCTCCCAACACAAGCCTGCGAAGTGACCTTCATCCCGCTCCCAGAGACAAATTCTGTAGACATAACTTAGTTAATAAGAGTCAAATAGACTATTATACCTTGACCTGATCTTGACCGTACAGTTAAGAGATTTCGTATACCTTGCTCTGACTGCCAGGTTACAGTCAGGTTATGGTTAAGGTATAACAGTCAGGTTAAGCAGTCTACACCTATTCTACTTATAAAATACTATATAATCTTTGTAACCGTATACTATCTTTCTTACCTATTTTCTATATATGTTTATAGGGCTGAATGCTATAGTAAATAGATATACATCTTATCTATAGAATATATTACTCACATATACACGTCTCTACTAGGCATGCAGGGACTGGTCCGGGGTGCGGCTGGCACCTGTTTACACTATGTATTCCCTTATGGAATAGGTGTAAAGGTTGGAAGGGCGAAGGCCCTTCCAGTAATTTAGAATATAGCATTAAGACTACGCAGAGTATGCCAACAAGCGTACTATCATATATATAAGATTCAAAAGGCACAGCCGCTTAGAATAACTTTCTAAACATAAAACGAATTGATATATCTAGTTGGAGGGTTTGAACGGTCTTAAAGAACTACTACTATAAGCAACTGCGGCGGTCAGCGAGGCGGCAGCAGACCGCGCCACCTGCTTGTTGTTGCGCCGGTTCGGTGTCGAATTGCGTTAGTTCTTCTGTATTATGTGACTGCCGCTCAGTACAAGCCACCCACGCCTACAGCAGGCTTGCACAAGATCTCGAGTATAATCTAAACGAAAAAACAATTATCCAGGCCCTCTAGATCGGAAGTTATTTTCAAAATCCGTACAGATTCACCCGATAGATACTCACGGATAGCTTCGGGATCAATCAGGGGTTGCTCGGGACACTTACTGTTGTGCTTACTCCACACTATTGTAGAAAAGGTGGTTGCTGCTACAACGAAAATGATATATTATAGGAAAGTTCTGTTTGGTTCAGAGTGGTCGCTTTGGTTAACTGGGAATTAGGGCCCGGGGGGAGACGGAACCTTTCCGGCAAGCGGCCCTTATGTCCACGATGCCGGTCATCCCCCCCCGCCCAACATTCTCTGCAATAGAATTAGTGACGTTACTGTTTTCTCGCTTGATTTACCCGACCCTTCCGTGACCGTTTGCGAGATAGAAGCACAGGGCAAGATTGACTTCCCGACGACTTCCTGGCGATCCCCGGGATTTGGTCCTGTGCCATCATGGGAACTGCTTAACACCCTGGATCTCTTAGTGCCCGAGTTTTCAATCCGAGGCTCGAGACCACACCGTGTCTATTATCCACAAAATATGGGTATCCTCTCTACTACAAACATTCCTAAGGAGACTGTCTCGACACTCGAGCCTGTCCCAGTACCGGAAGATGGGGTTGTTATGCAAGTCCGGGCAGGAAAGGTCCGCAAAGCCGCTCTAGGAGGCGAAATCACCTCCGCCATCTACAAACAGGAACAGGAGGGCCCAATCTTCTGCAGTGCGACCGGCTTCACTGGGGATGAGCATGCCTCCCATCGGCACGGGGGCACGGAGCGCGCAGTGCATCAGTACAACCCTGACCACTACGCGGATTGGCAAGCCGAGAGCACCCCAGAGCCGCAGCTGTACGAGGTCGGGGCCTACGGCGAGAATCTGGTGACCACCATCCTCAGTGAAGAAAATGTGTGCATAGGGGATGTGTTCCGGCTCGGCGACGAGGTGCTGCTGGAGGTCAGCGAGCCTCGACACCCGTGTTACAAGCTCAACTCTCGCTTCCAATGGCAGAGAGCGTTGAACCGCACAATCCGGACGGGCCGGTCAGGCTGGAACATGCGCGTCTTACGGACAGGGACGGTGTGCAAAGGCGACTCAATGTCTTTGATCCAGCGCCCCTTTCCCCAGTGGTCGGTTCTTAACGTCCAGCGAGTCATACGAGCAAGAAATGTCCCGCTGTCTCTGTTGGCAGAATGCACCCAGCTACCCCTGACAGATCTGTTCCTGGACCTGGTTAACAGCAGATTACGGCAAGCCCCCAAAACATATACTCTTGTGGACGCTATGAACGTCACTCCGCGCGTCAGACAGCTCCAATTCGCGTTGAAGGACTCCCTGGTTCTGGCCCAACCCGAGTTCAATCCGTACGCTTTCGCGCAAATCACCTTTGGGCCCGACTCGCGCTATTCTCGATCGTACTCCATCGTCGACGGCGACTTACACAAATTTAGTCTGGGTGTGGCCTTGGACCGGCACTCACGCGGTGGCTCAGCATACCTCCACCATGAGCTCAAAATCGGTGACGAGATCGTCATGGCCCCCGGGTCAAACCCTGGGGCGCAGGAAAGCGACGCAAAATGTGACCAGGGTTTAGCACGGATTCTGATCGTCGGGGGGATTGGAATCACTGCCTTTCTCCCCTCTATCCGTGAGTGGGAGCAGAAAGGCTTGCCGTATCATGTTCATTACGCGGCGCGGAGTCCGGAACAGGCGGCGTTTCTAGAACGACTCCCGGCCGACAAGACTACGCTATATGCGAGTTCCAGAAATCAGCGGCTTGATATTGCAAATGTCATACCACAGCCCGGGCCGGACAATACGTATCAAGCCCGTATCTTCTCGTGTGGACCATCACGTATGATGCAGGAATGTGCACGGATCACCGCTGAACTTGCCTATCCGGAGCATATGGTTCATTTTGAAGACTTTGGGAGCGGTGATGGCGGCAATCTGGGTGAGGCTTTCGAGGTGGAGGTCGACGAGCCGGACACGAACAGGCACGAAACACTGACGGTTCCTGAGAATAAAACTATGCTCGATGTCTTGAACGATGCAGGATTTGACATTGTGTTCTCATGCAAGTCGGGCGCTTGTGGAGCCTGTAAGGTCAAGGTCTGTGAAGGGAAGGTGGATTACCGGAGCACGGCGCTTCTTGCCAAGGAAAAGGGGGCTGCGTTGCAGAGTTGCGTAGATCGTGGTCTTGGAAAGCTCAAGATAGAGGTCGACTGAATGGCTGGGCGTAGTTCAAGACGGTTCACAGGGTTGTTTATATGTGAAGAATTTAGCTAGTTCAATTACTACAACATTTAAAACTATCATTTATCCTGTCATCAAGCTATTCAAAATTATCATAGACTGAGGCTGGAATATGCTTCCAGAGTTTCAAGATGAATTATTTTACACTAAAATTGTTAAATATGGTCAAGGTTCCTTGAGTCTTAATATATGTATTTAGGTTCCAAGTAATGATGTATAATAACCGTTAGCAAATTAATTTTGACTGAGAATTAGGATCAGAGCTACCAATAAGATAAAATCCAGTCAAACAAACAAAAAAATTAAAAAGAAAAAAAAATAGGATAGGCTAGAATGCACGGCATTGTCAGCGTAAGCAAAGCTAATTATCGGAATAAAAATAAATATGATAATTCTAAAACCTTAAGACGCACTAAACAAGAGATCACACTTGATCCGCATCTTAAGCTTCTTAAAAGTATTTGTAGAACTATAAATACACAATCTTATGATTTGCATTTCCTTTGTACAAGGTGAAACTCATCGCGATTCTCAGTGGCTGGTAGATGGGCTATACGGAGTGATTTCTTGATTCCTTCGTAGTTGGACAAGCTAGGTTCTTCATGTATCAATAAGCCACAAAAAGGAGACCAACTAATATAGTTCTCTCCGAGTTGCTGAAGTCTTTTCCCTAAACTCTCATAACGTAGCACAATATCCACACAGTAAAATACCATTCTATTCAATCAAATACTGCGTCCGTTTCCGTCTTTCTGTTTCATAACATATTCACAAACTAGAGCCAGAGTTGTCCCTGCAGTCAAAGACACGGGCAATAACCCTGTTGGCGAACGCGTCTCGTATCGAGATAGCAACGGAATAGCTAGACAATAGCCTTGTTAGCATTCAAAACATGTTTCTGAACATTGGGGTTGAAATACTCACGTCCCACCTACTATCATCAACAGCCCCACCGCTACAATCACCGCATGAAGCGTATACTTGACCCTCTGTCCGGCTGACCCCACTCCGCAGCCTCTCTGATCATACATCCACAAGAGCAGCGGGAATACCAAACTGAAGGGGGCGAAACAGACTGCGCTGGCCAGCCCAAGCAAGTAATTCAGGATCGGCACCGCCTCGGCCACGACGAATGCAGCTGCGCCCAGAAGCAAGTTGCTACCGAGCCATGTGGACCAGTGAGTGAGCGTGTTTGCTTGCATGTGCCTCGAGTCGCGCAGCAGGCGCACAAAGACGTACTTGGCTGCGACGTGCTGGTAGATGCCGACTCCAACGACCAGCCCCGGCAGCGCGATCCCGTACGAGATCTTCTTGAACAGTGGACCGGCGCTGCCGAAGGCGGGAGAGGAAAGCCAGGCGCCGCAATAGCGGTATATAACCACACTGAAGGTGAGGTAGATGGCACCAACAATGAAGCCGGCCAGGAGACACGCTTTGCGATAGTCCTGTGGCCGACGCATCTCGGAGATGACGGGCAGAAACATGGACGAGCCACTCGTGCTGACGAAAACGTTCGCTGTGTTGAGCATGCCGATGACAAAGTTGGGTTTCGCGAAGGGCGCCCAACCCAGGTCAAAGTCCCCCGTCGCAGGCGCTGCTGCCGGCCGGTCTTGCTGCGTGACCGCGACGGTGAAGACGAAGACGGCGAGGAAGAAGGTCACGAAGCCGAACCAGGTCAGCCAGCCGAGCCGCGAGAACGTGCGAATGGACGAGCACATGGTAATCAGGATCGCGGACACGAGGGCAAATACCACTGTACATGTGCCATGGTTTGACAACGCATTGAAGGCGGTTCCTGTTGTGACGATTCCGCTCGCGGAGACCAGGATCTGAGCAATGACGATTTGGACACCCACAATCTCACGACCAGTACGTCCCCAGAGGAGTCCCATCATGTCCGCCAGCACTGGCGATCACAACCGTTAGATTTGATGGCTCCCAAGGGCTCTGCGGGGGGGCGGTCTTACTGTGGCACTCAGGGTGTTTGTTCCGAAACTCGCCAAGGATGACCCCGGTATCTGCACGTCACGTATCCACTCAGCATAACAGGTCCGTGATATAGGGCCTGGGAATCGTGGTAGTTTCGACTTACATGTGTTCAATGCAGTGAACCCGACAATCAATACACACCCCCCGACGGAACCAAGTGCCGCCAGGGCCGCTGGAATGGTGAGAATGCTCATCGCGAAATTGATCTTGATAAAAACCACCGTCGCTCGTTGCCAGCTGACGCTCCTGAATCCGACGCTGCCCTCCTCCACGTGGAAGATCTCGTGAGCTTCCCCGACTTCTGTATCCTTGGGTGGAACGTCATCCTCCTGGAGCGCACCGAGCGCGACCTTGTCAGTCTTGGGGGATGTGTTCTCCTGAATGGAAGATGCTCTTTTAATCGCCATGGTTAGCCAGGTCACGAGAATATGAAGAAATCTGGGAGCTCGAACGAAGGACCAAGGTAGCTCTAGATATACCTCGCCCAGGCTTCCGCCTGGGAGAGTCTTATCTCTTCCAGATTGCGGGGAAGATCTGAGACCCCAAGTTGGATAAGCCCAAGAGGGCAAATTAGTCCAGACTCTCGGGGATGACTGGGGGATATTCGGCAATGCAGTTATTCGCTCGCGGGTTTCGGTTGTGCGATACCTTGGTGAGCGCTGTTATCAGTTTGTCCCCTTGGCGCGAAACTGTAGCGGCTGTGCGGGGGTATATTTCATTCAAGTTGTAGATAAGACCAGCGGTACCCGGGGAGTTACGAAGCAAAGCTCAAGCAAAACTCTACTTTCGCCACTTGCCACACCCTCGCTTTATGTTTCTCGCGGTAGTCTATGGTGAAGCTAATCAGGTAGCTGTGGTAATCAAAACCCATCCCAGGAATGGGGTAAATCGTGTTGGTCGCGGTATGCGTACGTAAGGAAGTACTGAGAAAAACACCTGCCCAGGCAGCTGGACGTCCTGCTATGATTGCCCGACCTCTATCATTACGTCCTATGATTCTCCCGTGAGAGACAGACATGCTAATAGTGCCATTTTCGTATTCTGTAAGCTCTTCAACTAGGGTTGGGGTTGGAGAAGGAAACAGTTATCTTCCCCACCCCTCAACCTTGCTGGGATGCAGGGCACGGTCAATTAATGCCCCATCCTTGCGGGTTAGTCGGGTGGCCAAATTGCCCTATGTGACCACACGCAATTGGGAAAGACCTTGAGGAACGACAGGAAGGCGCAAATAGGATTAGAATAGTCCAACAAGCTTAGAGAAATGGGCATTGTTCCGGCTATCCTTTGTCTGACGACGCGAAGTGTACGCTTATAGGTCACTGCGAAAGCCCTCAGATTAAGCATGGTCTTTGTTCACATTATATTGCATTAGTACATTAGCAGAATGCCACCCATATTCCTGTCCCTGACAAACAAGTCATGACCCGGGATCGCGGGTGAAGTCTCACCTATTACTGTACATTGAGGGCAAGTCAGAAAGCAGCCGACACTAATGCGTGGAAACCAGCGATCGCCGGTCTCTAAAGCTAAACAACCTTTTGAAAACACGTTAAGCTCAAGTATCTCGGGCCTCAGCTGTTGGGAAAATGAATCTGGAGGCATCTAGGAAGTCTCGATGCCGCGGGTTCAAGGCCGTTGCCTTCAGAGTGATATCAAGCACCAAGGATTGGCCATGCTTCAGAAACGCGATTCCACCCTACTATGACGGAGTGACTGTATTGATATACCGACTATTCACAAGGTAAAGAATACTCAATTACGGTATACATATGAGAAATTGTTTGAGCATCTTTGAGCATCAATCCGGCTAGCGGACGGCTGAAGCATAGTAATATTTTTGTGCTCTCAACGCAACAGTGCCTCCACGGCGGACGCACATTGAATCAGTTCTTCGTCCCTCATGGGCCTGCCTATTAGCTGGATATGGCACGGGGCCCCCTCCACTTCCTGTGGTTTATCTGCGGCAAGTCAGCGCGTGCAATCAAATTGGGATGTTTGCAACTTACACTCTGGCGTATACGAGACATCCCGCACGAATGTCGCATCTTCAGCGCTTGCCGCACTACTATACGGTATGACACAGGCTGGGTACTGGATGTACTGTTAGCTGCCACGGAAGCCGCTTGGGGCTGATCCTGATGTTTACGTACGTTGAATAGGTTACAGAAAACGGTGTATGAAGCCACGCCAATCGTGTCATGCGGTACCGCACAGCTCTGGTAGGCAGGCCCGACAAGAACATCCAGCTGATTGTCAACGAATACACGCCTCATCCGGGTGAGAAGACCAGCTTTGGCAACGTTGAGCTCGTATAGTTCACGGAGTCGAGGCGCTGGGCCACTGCCATCGACATCGAACGTCGATCGCAGTGACGGGATAAACGGCTCGTCACCCCTGGTTACGTGGGTCAATGGAGTACGGTCGGGGTCCATATTAAAAAGCCGGAAGGCAATGTCTTTGGCCTCGGAGATCGATGGCATCTGCGTCGAGATATCGACCATCGTGTGGCCTGCCGCTTCCAGCTTGTCGATTGCACGTTGCAACGCACGCTGCATGGGAGGGTGCAAGGGGTACAAAGGGTCTTCTGGAAGCACACCGATCCGAAGAGTTGAGCTCCGCGGGGTCACACCCCGCCACGGTACGTCCAACGCATTGTCGTCGAGATCAGCCGGACGGGAGTTGATCGCCACTTTCAGCAGCAGCGCAGCATCCCGAACCGTGTGGCACAGGGGGCCTGCGGAGGGCAGAATGCCGTTGCTTGTCATGCCAGGGCGTGCGGCGGAGGACTGGCCCCCGTACGGAACTCGATTTACCGAAGGCTTGAAGCCAGTAAGGCCGCAGCAGAGCGCCGGCACACGGATGGACCCCGCGATATCAGTTCCGATGCCCAGGAGAGAGCCCCGCAATGCAAGAAGAGCGCCTTCCCCACCAGTGCTACCACCCGCTGTGAGGTTCAGGTTATGGGGGTTCAGCGTGCGACCAAAGATGTTGTTGTGTGTGTCCAGCGTCATCATCGTCTGTGGGATGTTTGTCTTGACGTAGAAGACCGCGCCCGCCGCCAGGAGAATATCTACCACGACCGAGTTTTTTTCTTGCGGCGGCCGGTCCAGGCACGACACAAAGCCCATCGTGGTGGGCACACCGGCAATGCTGTATGACTCCTTCACACTGATGGGGAGACCATGTAACGGACCAACTGTCTTTCCCGTAGCCGCCAGGTGCTCATCTAACTCCTGGGCTCTGCGAAGAGCCGTGTCGAAGAACATCTCGGTCAGACAGGAGGTCAGTTGTTGCGCAATGGCTGCCCGCTTGCAGAAAGCGGTCGTGACCTCGACTGCGCTGTACTCGCGCGAGGCGAGCTTTTCCAATAAGGCGGTCGCGTCGACGGTTTCTGTGATCTCGATCTCTCTAGGGGATAGAAGGCCACAGCGCTGTGGAATATCGAGCACTGTTGGCGGGGACCCCTCGGGCGGGGCAAGAAAAGAGGCCGGCAGGAGCCATTGTGATGGAATGCTTTGTTGCGCTTGCGACCGTTTGTGCGCGGCCTTTTCCTGCCATGTAGCCTGTGCCATCGTGATGAACGAATCCGAATTGGCGGTACTATACGAGCGACTCGATTGGTAGAAACTTCATGGCCGTATCTTAATTTGCAATTTGCCGAGGGGGGTGATATAGTTAGTTAGTAGTGTGGCCTGCGGTCCGAGTCCGGCTCCAGAGCGTTAAGCTCCCCGAAGCTCCCCGCCGTAAAGCCGGCGAGTAGAGATCATGGGCCGGGATCGGAGAAAGCCATTAGTTATCAGTGGCAAGGGAAGTTGAGTGGCGACTCTCTATCCCCTGTTTTCCCCTGTCTCCCCCACTGTCTTCCCCCTTCCCCCTCCCCCCCCCCGGTCCCCGCTTTGTAAGCGGAGATCCTTCTTCCGTAATTCCGGTCCCCCAGATAAGCTCTCGTGGAAGTCCCGATGTCAGTCAGCGAGATCAACACGATAGGCTTCCCATCACAAGGTATGCCAGTCGGTGGGTTCGCTGCAACCTGTAGCTTCCCTGCGTATCCTGCTTATCAGTTCAAACCCCGCTTCTCCGCTAATTAGCCTCGGACGGACCCACCAGTGACTTAATTCCTGATCAAGTTCAATTCGACGACATGTTCTTATTATCAGGCAGAAGCAACCTCGCATTTATGGATTCCTTCTCGCATTGAAACTCTGACCACCAACCCATTGAATGCAAGAGCATGTCTGACGCTCACAGGGAAGGTTTGCCGCTTGCAAAGCGGCGGCGCGTGGCTCTGGCATGCAGCGCATGCCGCACTCGAAAGTCAAGGTCAGACAAACCTCCCCCAGGAGGAGCGCCGCACCCGAACGCATTGCTGAAATATCATAAACTGCAGATGTGATGGACGGCGGCCATCCTGCTCGACATGTACAGCATTGACGCTCGAGTGTTTATATGATCCGCCAGATTCAGCAGCCAATGTACTGGTGCGGAAAGAATACGTCTCAGAGCTTGAGCAACGCCTGAAGCATGTGGAATCCCTGCTACGGCGACATGACGATCTACTGACGGGACACCTTGCCTCATGCTCAACGAGTGCACCCCAGTTCCTCACGGGACGCGCTGGAGATCGGGCGAGCGTGTCCAGCGTCGACCACGCACAGGGCGGAATTCACCTCAACGCACTGGACGTGGACGATGCAGAATCTGACGAGACAAAGACCGATGGCCTTGCCATCAAATTTGTGGAAGAGCCAACCCCGGTCTACTACGGTCGATCCTCCAGCATTGCATTCACTCGATGCTTACTGCGGGCCATGTCTGTGGCGCCGAGGACCAAGCAGACCGAAACCCCAATCTCTTGTAGGGAGGCCGGCTCCGTCGACTGCAGGCCCGCGGATCCCGCGCAGCAATACTCCCCGTCGGTGCTGGATTCTCCCAAAAGCGAGTGTGTCTCCGCCACGGCCTTGCCCTCAGAGGATGAAATGGATACATTGCTCACAGCTTACTTCAACGCTTGGGGGTCGCTTTTCCCGTTCCTTCATGAGCCGACCTTCAGGCAAATCTATGAAGATTGCAAGGCTAATGGATTCAGAAAGGCTCGTCGAACCTGGCTGGGCCTGCTAAATATGATGTTCGCAATGACTACCAACATTGATCAAAGAGCAGAGGTGTCGGCCAAGCAGCGGTTCAGGAAATCTTATGTCTTTTTCCAGCGTGCAGTGGCTCTTTGCAGCGAAATAGCAACGCGAGCTATTAGCCTCGACATTGTACACTACTTTCTACTAGCGGCACTCTATCTGCAAGGCACTCAGCGGTCGATCCAAATCTGGACAGTACATGGGATGCTAGTGAGAGCTGCAATGGCGCTGGGCTTGCATTCTGAGCAAGCGGCCCAGGGACTTCATCCCATACAGGAAGAAATCCGCCGTCGTACATGGCTTACAATATATTGCTTAGATAAGTTGCAAAGCATTACTTCGGGACGGCCGCCATCCATACCAGATGAGTACATTGTTGTGAAGATGCCTTCACCATGGAAAACGACCCCGCACCCGATACAGGGTCAACTCGGGGATGTGGACATCGAGACAGGATTTCTCAGTGCGACTGTGAGGCTCTATCGGATCATGGGACGATCCGTCGCCACACAATACGGCCTCAATTTGGGAGTTCCTGATCAGGAGATGGATGAGAGTACAGCGATACAGGCGGCAAGCGCAATGCGACAGGAGCTACGGCAATGGATCTCTAACCTCCCACCAGCGCTCGCTATAGTAGCCCCGTGCGAAGCTGCATCAACAGGTTCGCATGAGATGACGTACTCGAATCGGTTGCGGGTGATCCTGACCCTCCGGTATCATTTCGCCAACATCCTGATCCACCGCCCACTGCTCTGCGCGACGCTCGGCTATTTGACAGTGCAAGGAGCATCTGTAGCAGGCAATTTGCCGTATAGACTTCGACTCGCGGTGGCCGAAGCCCACGAATGCATACAATCTGCCGAGAAGACGATCGAAATAGTTCATGCAATCCTGACCACGAAAGATCCACGGTCCATTGGCCTGGATGTATGGTTCTTCACGTTGTTCTATGGTACGTATTTCACGGGCTCCGATGCCTGGTGTTTGGCTAACCACTTTCCGACCCCAGTCCTGAACTCGGCTTTGGTTATCCTCGGCCGATCAGTCCTATCTCAACACGGTGTCTATACAAATGACTCAAGCAACTCGGCCGAAGCTCGTCTTGCTCAGGCCTTAGAAGCTCTAGACAGATTGGACAAGGATAATCGTCAAGTCTACAACTGCGCCAAGTTCATCCGGCAACTTTTGGAGCCACAGAATGGTCAAGGTAAGTAGTCAGGCCGCCTCATTGCGTACTCAAGTTGAGACAGAGCTGACAGGCAATAACCTTTCCTATAGCCAGCGGACAGGACCCTAAGTCTCAAGCAGATAAAGGCGGCCTACCCTACGAGCACACATTGCCCACCCTTGGAGTACCACTTCTCAGCGACCCAGATATGGCTCAGTTTTCGAGCCCACATCTTTTGGATTACTCTGTTGAGGAGTTTAACTTAAACCTTGAGCACTTGAATTATTCGTACTGAAGAATACCTGAAAGCTTGCTAGAACATTTACCGGCTTTGCTGCTTGCCAAGTGGCAGCAGAAAGTGAGATCCAAGGCATATAACATAAAATACATGTATAGTAAACTTCCGAGACCACCCAAACCAAGTCGTTCCTGCCGGCGTCAGAATAAGTAGCGTCGTGAGAATTAGATGGATGCTTTGATCTGTGTGTTGATCTTGTCCACTCCCTGGGTCGCCATCTGGACATCCACGTTCAGGTCGTGAAGCCAGATCCATTCGAACCATCCGTGCTGTAATTTGCTCAGGACCTTATTCATGTCTCGCTCCGTCTCCGGATGCAGTTGATAGATCATCTGGCCCATCTCATATGCCCGTTCCAGCTGTCTCTGGGCCCGCGGCCTTCGAACCCCATCATACCCAGCAAATCCCGCACGGAGATATGGTTCCAGAAGATCATCCTTGCGTGGAGTCTGCCAAATCTTGGCGAGCACATTCGATAGGACTAAGGCATCCTCCAAGCCCTGGCCGGCGCCGGCGGCCTGGAAAGGCAGCGAAGCATGGGCACTGTCGCCCAGAAGTACGACGCGATCACGGAAGTACGTCGATGTGTAGCGGTGGTGGAATAGTCCCCACTTGATGGGGCTTGCTTTGCGGAGCAGCTGGCGGAATCGGTCGTCGATGTCGGGGCCCTCGAAATCAGCCATCATCGCCTCGTAGCGGACTTTCTGCGTGACGGCGCTCTTCAGTTCCCAGGGCTTCCCGTCTGCCACGCAAAGCAGAAAGTTCAATTCCTAAAAGGTTTTCCACGGCTGATTAGCGTCCTGAGGTCCGTGCTTGCCACTCAATATGTCGGGGGTCCATTGCGCTTACCTCTCCGCCGGAAATCAGGTAGGTGATGCAAACGCGTCTGTCACCGAGGTACATCTTGGCAACATCCGTGAGATCGCCGAAGATTTCTTGGGCCTCGGCAGTAGGGATCACCCCGCGGTAGCAGTATGAGCCAGCATAGACCGGTTCCACCTCGCTGGGATACAACGGCGATAGCACATGCTCTCTCACGGCGCTCTTGATGCCGTCTGCGCCGACCACCACGCTAGCCTCGGCAGTTTCGCCGTCTGCGAAGGTCAAGACAGCTTTGTCCGATTCCTGTGTGATCGCCGTCAAGCGCTTGTTGAAACGAACATTTTCAATTGGGATGAAACTGGTCATGATTTGAAGGACGTCATTCCGGTGTCCCTATGTCAACTTTAGCACTGCTGCACTCAAAACGCCGGGAGTGGAGGGACAGACAGCTCTGCGGATATATTCTGGGTGGCCCCAGGACGATTTGCCGTACCACGGCTCTTTGAGGCCTGCGTCGGCGGTTAATTGGCAGACCAGTCACCGGTTTGCTTCGGGTAGCACGAAGAGACAGGGAGATCCCTACCAAGGCCCTCCTTAAGCAATAGTCCCTCATAGTAGATATTCTCGGTCTCCTTAGTCTTGTTACCGACGCAGACACGGTCGAATTTAGGGCGAAAGCCCTCTTGGATCATGTCCAACGCCAGGTCGCCATTTGTCCCGAATCCTATGCCAGCACTTTGTGTTGCATCTGCAGTTAGTAAGAAAGAATGGACGCGGCGATCCTACCAAATGGACTGCAAAGCACAAACTCACCCGACAACAGAATATTGAGACGCCGCTTCATAGACGGTGAAAGGCACCCCCTGCTTGTAAAGCCCCATAGCGAGGGCAAGGCCTCCAATCCCCGCGCCTAGACTCGGCCGTTAGCGAGTGCCACAGGGTAGGTAGGGACAAGAGTCCAGAGAGGCCATACCAACAATGGCAACGTGCATTTCTTTGACTTTGTCGTGGCTCATGGCTCTTGTTTATTCACAAGGTTCTTTGCTGGTGATGAATGACTCTGCTGAGAATTATTAGACAAGTGCATGATGCGATATATATCCAGCCATCGAGATTGTATCCCGACAATGACCAAATTACCGGTCTCGATTGCAACCCCAACGGCACAAAGGCCGGGGTGAATCCGGCCGTCATCCGCAGGTACAGAAATCAACCGTTTCGAAAGCGCCGCTGAACCAACCGGCGGGGTCGGGAGTACTATCCATCTCCGCACCCGTGCTCATTCTGGAGGCGGGGATGATTTGATAGCCCGTCGGATGACTCCAAAAGGTATGATGCTTGCCGAGCTTGCTTGCCAGTTTCACAAAGCATCCACAACCGCATCTCCGGATATTCCGAAGATCCCGGAGAACCCCCGCTTACCCCCGCTTGTCCCCCGCTTGTCCCCGCCCA